>NW_024059674.1:211103-253603 GCF_016432855.1 Salvelinus namaycush | reverse complement strand
TCTCTTTAACATTCCACTCCTTGTCATGACACAGAGTTGTGGGTAGTGTAGTCTGAGTACCAGTCTCTTTAGCTAACATTCCACTCCTTGTCATGACACAGAGCTGTGGGTAGTGTAGTCTGAGTACCAGTCTCTTTAACATTCCACTCCTTGTCATGACACAGAGCTGTGGGTAGTGTAGTCTGAGTACCAGTCCCTTTAACATTCCACTCCTTGTCATTGCCATAGAAACTGGTCTCTGGTAATCTCAACGTTCAATATGCAGCTGGTTTACGGCAGAGTTGCTCATTGGTTGTTCGAAATAACATTAATATTTTCCAAGAGGCTAGAATGTTACTGTAGTTCTATGTCAGAATAATTCAGAGGCTAGAATGTTACTGTAGTTCTATGTCAGAATAATCCAGAGGCTAGAATGTTACTGTAGTTCTATGTCAGAATAATCCAGTGGCTAGAATGTTACTGTAGTTCTATGTCAGAATAATCCAGAGGCTAGAATGTTACTGTAGTTCTATGTCAGAATAATCCAGAGGCTAGAATGTTACTGTAGTTCTATGTCAGAATAATCCAGAGGCTAGAATGTTACTGTAGTTCTATGTCAGAATAATCCAGAGGCTAGAATGTTACTGTAGTTCTATGTCAGAATAATCCAGAGGCTAGAATGTTACTGTAGTTCTATGTCAGAATAATCCAGAGGCTAGAATGTTACTGTAGTTCTATGTCAGAATAATCCAGAGGCTAGAATGTTACTGTAGTTCTATGTCAGAATAATTCAGAGGCTAGAATGTTACTGTAGTTCTAAATCAGAATAATCCAGAGGCTAGAATGTTACTGTAGTTCTATGTCAGAATAATCCAGAGGCTAGAATGTTACGGTAGTTCTAAATCAGAATAATCCAGAGGCTAGAATGTTACTGTAGTTCTATGTCAGAATAATTCAGAGGCTAGAATGTTACTGTAGTTCTAAATCAGAATAATCCAGAGGCTAGAATGTTACTGTAGTTCTATGTCAGAATAATCCAGAGGCTAGAATGTTACGGTAGTTCTAAATCAGAATAATCCAGAGGCTAGAATGTTACTGTAGTTCTATGTCAGAATAATCCAGAGGCTAGAATGTTACTGTAGTTCTAAATCAGAATAATCCAGAGGCTAGAATGTTACTGTAGTTCTATGTCAGAATAATCCAGAGGCTAGAATGTTACTGTAGTTCTAAATTAGAATAATCCAGTGGCTAGAATGTTACTGTAGTTCTATGTCAGAATAATTCAGAGACTAGAATGTTACTGTAGTTCTATGTCAGAATAATCCAGAGGCTAGAATGTTACTGTAGTTCTATGTCAGAATAATCCAGAGGCTAGAATGTTACTGTAGTTCTATGTCAGAATAATCCAGAGGCTAGAATGTTACTGTAGTTCTATGTCAGAATAATCCAGAGGCTAGAATGTTACTGTAGTTCTATGTCAGAATAATTCAGAGGCTAGAATGTTACTGTAGTTCTAAATCAGAATAATCCAGAGGCTAGAATGTTACTGTAGTTCTATGTCAGAATAATCCAGAGGCTAGAATGTTACGGTAGTTCTAAATCAGAATAATCCAGAAGCTAGAATGTTACTGTAGTTCTATGTCAGAATAATTCAGAGGCTAGAATGTTACTGTAGTTCTAAATCAGAATAATCCAGAGGCTAGAATGTTACTGTAGTTCTATGTCAGAATAATCCAGAGGCTAGAATGTTACGGTAGTTCTAAATCAGAATAATCCAGAGGCTAGAATGTTACTGTAGTTCTATGTCAGAATAATCCAGAGGCTAGAATGTTACTGTAGTTCTAAATCAGAATAATCCAGAGGCTAGAATGTTACTGTAGTTCTATGTCAGAATAATCCAGAGGCCAGAATGTTACTGTAGTTCTATGTCAGAATAATCCAGAGGCTAGAATGTTACTGTAGTTCTATGTCAGAATAATCCAGAGGCTAGAATGTTACTGTAGTTCTATGTCAGAATAATCCAGAGGCTAGAATGTTACGGTAGTTCTAAATCAGAATAATCCAGAGGCTAGAATGTTACTGTAGTTCTAAATCAGAATAATCCAGAGGCTAGAATGTTACTGTAGTTCTATGTCAGAATAATCCAGAGGCTAGAATGTTACTGTAGTTCTAAATTAGAATAATCCAGTGGCTAGAATGTTACCGTAGTTCTATGTCAGAATAATTCAGAGGCTAGAATGTTACTGTAGTTCTATGTCAGAATAATTCAGAGGCTAGAATGTTACTGTAGTTCTATGTCAGAATAATCCAGAGGCTAGAATGTTACTGTAGTTCTATGTCAGAATAATCCAGAGGCTAGAATGTTACTGTAGTTCTATGTCAGAATAATTCAGAGGCTAGAATGTTACTGTAGTTCTATGTCAGAATAATCCAGAGGCTAGAATGTTACTGTAGTTCTATGTCAGAATAATCCAGAGGCTAGAATGTTACTGTAGTTCTATGTCAGAAGTATAGTGCTAGACTGTTAGGCCTAGATATATCACTATATGTACTGAATTGGTGCTAAAATGGTGGTCAGTTTGCTGGAGTTTATGGTCTGGAGTGACAGTCAGTTGGCTGTATGATCTATAGTAGTCTATGGTGAGACTCAGCTGGCTGTATAATCTATAGTAGTCTATGGTGAGACTCAGCTGGCTGTATAATCTATAGTAGTCTATGGTGAGACTCAGCTGGCTGTATAATCTATAGTAGTCTATGGTGAGGAGTAGTGAGACTCAGTTGGCTGTATAATCTATAGTAGTCTATGGTGTGGAGTAGGGAGACTCAGCTGGCTGTATAATCTATAGTAGTCTATGGTGAGGAGTAGTGAGACTCAGCTGGCTGTATAATCTATAATAGTCTATGGTGAGGAGTAGTGAGACTCAGCTGGCTGTATAATCTATAGTAGTCTATGGTGAGGAGTAGGGAGACTCAGCTGGCTGTATAATCTATAGTAGTCTATGGTGAGGAGTAGTGAGACTCAGCTGGCTGTATAATCTATAGTAGTCTATGGTGAGACTCAGCTGGCTGTATAATCTATAGTATTCTATGGTGAGACTCAGCTGGCTGTATAATCTATAGTAGTCTATGGTGAGACTCAGCTGGCTGTATAATCTATAGTAGTCTATGGTGAGGAGTAGTGAGACTCAGCTGGCTGTATAATCTATAGTAGTCTATGGTGAGACTCAGCTGGCTGTATAATCTATAGTAGTCTATGGGGAGACTCAGCTGGCTGTATAATCTATAGTAGTCTATGGTGTGGAGTAGTGAGACTCAGCTGGCTGTATAATCTATAGTAGTCTATGGTGAGACTCAGCTGGCTGTATAATCTATAGTAGTCTATGGTGAGGAGTAGGGAGACTCAGCTGGCTGTATAATCTATAGTAGTCTATGGTGAGGAGTAGTGAGACTCAGCTGGCTGTATAATCTATAGTAGTCTATGGTGTGGAGTAGTGAGACTCAGATGGCTGTATAATCTATAGTAGTCTATGGTGAGACTCAGCTGGCTGTATAATCTATAGTAGTCTATGGGGAGACTCAGTTGGATGTATAATCTATAGTAGTCTATGGTGTGGAGTAGTGAGACTCAGCTGGCTGTATAATCTATAGTAGTCTATGGGGAGACTCAGCTGGCTGTATAATCTATAGTAGTCTATGGGGAGACTCAGCTGGCTGTATAATCTATAGTAGTCTATGGTGTGGAGTAGTGAGACTCAGCTGGCTGTATAATCTATAGCAGTCTATGGCTGAAGAAATTTGTCTTGGCACCTAAAACCCTGAGAGCATCCTGTCAGGCTGAATCATCGCCTGGTACGGCAACTGCACAGCCCGCAACCGCAGGGCTCTCCAGGTGGGGGGGGGGGGGGGGCACACTACCTGCCGTTCAGGACACCTACAGCACCCGATGTCCTTGAGGATCTTTTTGGCCTTCCTGTGACATCAACCACCCGAGCCACGGCCTTTTCATCCCGCTATCACACGTATGTGTGTGTTCATCAGTAACTTACCAGGTGGTTGTTGTCATAGACATTCTCCTTCATCAGGGAATCAAAGTCACTGAGGAGAAGAAACACATATTAGGTTGATGACATGACACATCAATCACACCACTGACACAAGCTACCTGCCATTATTCCCTGGATCTCACACCCCACTGACACAAGCTACCTGACATTATCCCCTGGATCTCACACCCCCCTGACACAAGCTACCTGCCATTATTCCCTGGATCTCACACCCCCCTGACACAAGCTACCTGCCATTATTCCCTGGATCTCACACCCCACTGACACAAGCTACCTGACATTATCCCCTGGATCTCACACCCCCCTGACACAAGCTACCTGCCATTATTCCCTGGATCTCACACCCCCCTGACACAAGCTACCTGTCATTATTCCCTGGATCTCACACCCCACTGACACAAGCTACCTGACATTATCCCCTGGATCTCACACCCCACTGATGCAAGCTACCTGACATTATCCCCTGGATCTCACACACCACTGACACAAGCTACCTGTCATTATCCCCTGGATCTCACACCCCACTGACACAAGCTACCTGTCATTATCCCCTGGATCTCACACCCCACTGACACAAGCTACCTGACATTATCCCCTGGATCTCACACCCCACTGATGCAAGCTACCTGACATTATCCCCTGGATCTCACACCCCCCTGACACAAGCTACCTGACATTATTCCCTGGATCTCACACCCCCCTGACACAAGCTACCTGCCATTATTCCCTGGATCGCACACCCCACTGACACAAGCTACCTGACATTATCCCCTGGATCTCACACCCCCCTGACACAAGCTACCTGCCATTATTCCCTGGATCTCACACCCCCCTGACACAAGCTACCTGTCATTATTCCCTGGATCTCACACCCCACTGACACAAGCTACCTGACATTATCCCCTGGATCTCACACCCCACTGATGCAAATTACCTGACATTATTCCCTGGATCTCACACCCCACTGACACAAGCTACCTGACATTATTCCCTGGATCTCACACCCCACTGACACAAGCTACCTGTCATTATCCCCTGGATCTCACACCCCACTGACACAAGCTACCTGACATTATCCCCTGGATCTCACACACCACTGACACAAGCTACCTGCCATTATCCCCTGGATCTCACACCCCACTGACACAAGCTACCTGTCATTATCCCCTGGATCTCACACCCCCCTGACACAAGCTACCTGTCATTATTCCCTGGATCTCACACCCCACTGACACAAGCTACCTGTCATTATCCCCTGGATCTCACACCCCCCTGACACAAGCTACCTGCCATTATCCCCTGGATCTCACACTCCACTGACACAAGCTACCTGTCATTATCCCCTGGATCTCACACCCCCCTGACACAAGCTACCTGTCATTATCCCCTGGATCTCACACCCCACTGACACAAGCTACCTGACATTATCCCCTGGATCTCAATCTAGTCCACAGGAGGTTGGTGGCACCGTAATTGGGGAGAACAGGCTGGTGGTAATGGCTGTAGTGAGATCAGTGGAGCGGCTGGTGGTAATGGCTGTAGTGAGATCAGTGGAGCGGCTGGTGGTAATGGCTGTAGTGAAATCAGTGGAGCGGCTGGTGGTAATGGCTGTAGTGAAATCAGTGGAGCGGCTGGTGGTAATGGCTGTAGTGAAATCAGTGGAGCGGCTGGTGGTAATGGCTGTAGTGAAATCAGTGGAGCGGCTCGTGGTAATGGCTGTAGTGAGATCAGTGGAGCGGCTGGTGGTAATGGCTGTAGTGAAATCAGTGGAGCGGCTGGTGGTAATGGCTGTAGTGAAATCAGTGGAGCGGCTCGTGGTAATGGCTGTAGTGAAATCAGTGGAGCGGTATCAAGATACGTCAAACGCCATGCGACGCCGTTCCATTTGCTCAGACTCCTTTTTGTAGAATCATTCAACAACGTCTTCACTAGAGAACCACACAACCCATAATGACAGCATCAATGATGTCACTCCATCTTATGACCAGTGATTCACTTTGCTGTTATTATAATGTCACAATGCAACTCAGTCACAGTCTCACACACCAGTTTTCCACTGATTCACACACCAGTTTTCCACTGATTCTTTAAAAAATATATATATTTGGGTCTGTAGACTGAGTTCTCCTTTGAGTGAAACATGTGGAAAAGACGCCTTGTCATTCAAACAGTAGACTTCCTAGGCTACTGATTATCTCAAATAGTCCATGTTGTGTTTAGACGGTTACCCTGTCATCAACTGTTTACTGTAAACCTATAATCTACTGTACCTTTAAAAGAAAGATTTGACAAAAGACTAGGCTGATATACAGATATTGTTATTATTCAGAAATCGTGTCAAATTCCTTTTTTAATTTGAGGATTAGTTTACAAATCGGAAGGAAGCGCAAATGTTTACTGCCACGTTGAGTTGTAGGGTTTTCATGTCCATGTTGTTAGGCTACTGATACAGACAGGGAACTACCTCCAGGCAACGAAAGGAAACTTTAACATAATATGTATTTCGTGTCGCATACAAGGGCTACTTTGTTGCAATAAATACAGGTTACGCTGTCACCATAGGAACTAAGACAAAAATCAAGACTCATTCTTTGTTTAACTGTCGAGTTTAACTTCCTCGTAGGATTTCGCAACTCTCGAAGTAGTTCTATCGATACTGCCCTCTACTTACATGAGGTCGGGTCTGTTTCGGTGAATGAGGGCGCAGAAAGCCATCCCGTCCCTGAAAGAAGTTGTCATATTGGTGATCGTGACATCTCTGTAACCCTGAACCTGGATCTTACACCACTGTTGAAGCGCTTTCACCGCAGACATCCTAGTTCTCTCCCGAAACCCCGAACCGAGTGCAAGCGGTAAGACGCGAACCAAGTTCACGAACTGACGGCAACTAGTTGAGTTTTCACAACTTGAATAAATAGACGAGTGACTGAAATCAGCCTTACGGGAAAATGTTTTTTTTTTAATCCAACTTCTAACGAATGATTGGGGCAACTGCATAAAAAAAGAGAGAGAAAGTCGTCCGCGTGGTTCTGTTCCATTAGTTATATAAATACACTAGATAACACATAGGGTTGAAGCCACCGCGCCTCCATCTTGTCACTCCCCCACCAATGGAAAACATATTCTGGATGATATAGAAATCCATTTATTAATGTCAACATTCGTTAACGCCATTTTTATTCTATTACAGACACCATAATGCATACTTTACATTATGTGAGCTAAACATAAAAAAATATATATATATATAAAAACATTATTCTTAAAGTATAATTTTGGGGAGATAACTAATGTTACTGTCCCCACTACAACAACAAAAAATACATGTCATTTTGTCCTTGAAACATTTAATTGAACTACTGTATAATTCCATTCGTTCCTATGGATGACTGCTACTGGGGAGTACCAATATGGCCGACCGGTGGCTTCAAATCCTCTCAATGGCCAATACATAGTATATTCAAACTAGTGTTGATATACATCCTTGATTCTGTTTGGCAATCAAATAAAAACTGATTTGATACCTGAAAAGGTTTCCTGTCGTGACGTAGAATGGGCGGAGTCAAACGGGTACTTTCCGGAAAAGGGGGGTGTTTTCTGATATCGGAGTTTCTTGATATCAATTTACACCCATTGACGCTCGTCATCGGTCCGTGGCTGTTTCTTTTGAGGGAGAGAGAGGGAGAGAAAGGTGAGAGAGAAAGAAAGAATTGCTCTATGCATGAATTTACAATTACAATATCATTTTGTTGCAGGAACAAGGCAAGTATCAATTACAAGAGAGTCGTCTACGTGTTTTTTTTTTTTTTTTTGGTGATTAAATCAAACCGATTAAGTCAACTGATTTGACACCTGAAAAGGTTTCTGGGGGGGAGGAGGGGGGAGAAGACAGGGAGAGGGGGGAGAAGAGAGGGAGAGAGGGTAAAGAGGGAGAAGAGAAGAGAGGGAGAAAGAAAGAAAGCAATGCTCTAGTCATGAATTTACAATTACAGTGATTTTGTTGCAAGAACATGGTAAATATCAGTAGTGAATGAGACATCAAAACCCTGTGACTTTCCTTTTGAAGGGCGAGCTGTGTCTGATCTTGGCCTAGAGGGAGGAGGCAGACGCAGTAAAACAGCCGACTCACAGTCGAGGGTGTGGCTTTATGTAACACTAAAGGGTTAGTCTACGGTCTACGGGGGTTCGTTTGCGTAACTCTCAACGTACTTTTGTGCCACTGCATCTTTGGAACACGACACCAGCGGTAGAAATTCACCATGGAGAGCCCTTAAAGCTACCGTGTCTGGTCTACCTTAACTTACCTGTCAGGAGAGTGAGTGAGGTGAGTGAGGTGAGTGAGGTGAGTGAGTGAGTGAGGTGAGTGAGTGAGTGAGGTGAGTGAGGTGAGTGAGGTGAGTGAGGTGAGTGAGGTGAGTGAGTGAGTGAGTGAGTGAGTGAGTGAGTGAGTGAGTGAGTGAGTGTGTGTATGTGTGCCCAACCTGCCAAGTTACCTGACACCTTCCCACTACCATACTGAGATCCTGTTTCCTGGTAGATATGGGAGGAACTACTACAGTAATATTAACTAGAAACTGATCTGAGATCCTGGTAGATATGGGAGGAACTACTACAGTAATATTAACTAGATACTGATCTGATATCCTGTTTCCTGTAGATATGGGAGGAACTACTACAGTAATATTAACTAGAAACTGATCTGAGATCCTGTTTCCTGGTAGATATGGGAGGAACTACTACAGTAATATTAACTAGAAACTGATCTGAGATCCTGTTTCCAGGTAGATATGGGAGGAACTACTACAGTAATATTAACTAGATACTGATCTGAGATCCTGTTTCCAGGTAGATATGGGAGGAACTACTACAGTAATATTAACTAGATACTGATCTGAGATCCTGGTAGATATGGGAGGAACTACTACAGTAATATTAACTAGATACTGATCTGATATCCTGTTTCCTGGTAGATATGGGAGGAACTACTACAGTAATATTAACTAGATACTGATCTGAGATCCTGTTTCCAGGTAGATATGGGAGGAACTACTACAGTAATATTAACTAGATACTGATCTGAGATCCTGGTAGATATGGGAGGAACTACTACAGTAATATTAACTAGATACTGATCTGATATCCTGTTTCCTGTAGATATGGGAGGAACTACTACAGTAATATTAACTAGAAACTGATCTGAGATCCTGTTACCAGGTAGATATGGGAGGAACTACTACAGTAATATTAACTAGAAACTGATCTGAGATCCTGTTTCCTGGTAGATATGGGAGGAACTACTACAGTAATATTAACTAGAAACTGATCTGATATCCTGTTTCCTGGTAGATATGGGAGGAACTACTACAGTAATATTAACTAGAAACTGATCTGAGATCCTGTTTCCAGGTAGATATGGGAGGAACTACTACAGTAATATTAACTAGATACTGATCTGAGATCCTGTTTCCAGGTAGATATGGGAGGAACTACTACAGTAATATTAACTAGAAACTGATCTGAGATCCTGTTTCCAGGTAGATATGGGAGGAACTACTACAGTAATATTAACTAGATACTGATCTGAGATCCTGTTTCCAGGTAGATATGGGAGGAACTACTACAGTAATATTAACTAGAAACTGATCTGAGATCCTGTTTCCTGGTAGATATGGAACTACTACAGTAATATTAACTAGAAACTGATCTGAGATCCTGTTTCCTGGTAGATATGGGAGGAACTACTACAGTAATATTAACTAGAAACTGATCTGAGATCCTGTTTCCTGGTAGATATGGAACTACTACAGTAATATTAACTAGTTTTGTCCCATTAATGGTTGAGGTTAGGAGTAGGGAAGAGTAATCTGATCCTAGATCTGTGGTTAGGTTAGTATCTAATGGTTGAGGTTAGGAGTAGGGAAGAGTAATCTGATCCTAGATCTGTGGTTAGGTTAGTATCTAATGGTTGAGGTTAGGAGTAGGGAAGAGTAATCTGATCCTAGATCTGTGGTTAGGTTCGTATCTAATGGTTGAGGTTAGGAGTAGGGAAGAGTAATCTGATCCTAGATCTGTGGTTAGGTTGGTATCTAATGGTTGAGGTTAAGAGTAGGGAAGAGTAATATGATCCTAGATCTGTGGTTAGGTTAGTATCTAATGGTTGAGGTTAGGAGTAGGGAAGAGTAATCTGATCCTAGATCTGTGGTTAGGTTAGTATCTAATGGTTGAGGTTAGGAGTAGGGAAGAGTACAGTCTCTAGAACAGTCTCTCTGTCTAACCTCTGTCCACTTAGAGGAGTAGCTATGTTCTAGAACAGTCTCTCTGTCTAACCTCTGTCCACTTAGAGGAGTAGTTATGTTCTAGAACATTCTCTCTGTCTAACCTCTGTCCACTTAGAGGAGTAGCTATGTTCTAGAACATTCTCTATGTCTAACCTCTGTCCACTTAGAGGAGTAGTTATGTTCTAGAACATTCTCTCTGTCTAACCTCTGTCCACTTAGAGGAGTAGCTATGTTCTAGAACAGTCTCTATGTCTAACCTCTGTCCACTTAGAGGAGTAGCTATGTTCTAGAACATTCTCTATGTCTAACCTCTGTCCACTTAGAGGAGTAGCTATGTTCTAGGACATTCTCTCTGTCTAACCTCTGTCCACTTAGAGGAGTAGCTATGTTCTAGAACATTCTCTATGTCTAACCTCTGTCCACTTAGAGGAGTAGCTATGTTCTAGAACATTCTCTATGTCTAACCTCTGTCCACTTAGAGGAGTAGCTATGTTCTAGGACATTCTCTCTGTCTAACCTCTGTCCACTTAGAGGAGTAGCTATGTTCTAGAACATTCTCTATGTCTAACCTCTGTCCACTTAGAGGAGTAGCTATGTTCTAGGACATTCTCTATGTCTAACCTCTGTCCACTTAGAGGAGTAGCTATGTTCTAGAACATTCTCTATGTCTAACCTCTGTCCACTTAGAGGAGTAGCTATGTTCTAGAACATTCTCTATGTCTAACCTCTGTCCACTTAGAGGAGTAGCTATGTTCTAGAACACTCTCTATGTCTAACCTCTGTCCTCTTAGAGGAGTAGTCATGTTCTAGAACATTCTCTATGTCTAACCTCTGTCCACTTAGAAGAGTAGCTATGTTCTAGAACATTCTCTATGTCTAACCTCTGTCCACTTAGAGGAGTAGTTATGTTCTAGAACACTCTCTATGTCTAACCTCTGTCCTCTTAGAGGAGTAGCTATGTTCTAGAACATTCTCTCTGTCTAACCTCTGTCCACTTAGAGGAGTAGTTATGTTCTAGAACACTCTCTATGTCTAACCTCTGTCCACTTAGAGGAGTAGTTATGTTCTAGAACATTCTTTCTGTCTAACCTCTGTCCACGTAGAGGAGTAGCTATGTTCTAGAACAGTCTCTCTGTCTAACCTCTGTCCACTTAGGAGTAACTATGTTCTAGAATAGTCTCTCTGTCTAACCTCTGTCCTCTTAGAGGAGTAACTATGTTCTAGAATAGTCTCTCTGTCTAACCTCTGTCCTCTTAGAGGAGTAGCTTTGTTCTAGAACATTCTCTATGTCTAACCTCTGTCCACTTAGAGGAGTAGTTATGTTCTAGAACATTCTTTCTGTCTAACCTCTGTCCACGTAGAGGAGTAGCTATGTTCTAGAACAGTCTCTCTGTCTAACCTCTGTCCACTTAGGAGTAACTATGTTCTAGAATAGTCTCTCTGTCTAACCTCTGTCCTCTTAGAGGAGTAACTATGTTCTAGAATAGTCTCTCTGTCTAACCTCTGTCCTCTTAGAGGAGTAGCTTTGTTCTAGAACATTCTCTATGTCTAACCTCTGTCCACTTAGAGGAGTAGTTATGTTCTAGAACATTCTCTATGTCTAACCTCTGTCCACTTAGGAGTAGCTATGTTCTAGAACATTCTCTCTGTCTAACCTCTGTCCACTTAGACAGAGTAACAGACTGAGGAATAAACAGTCCAAGGGTTCCAGTAAGAGCGCTGGCAGTGTACACACACACTATCAACACCCCCCGCCCCCCCCCCCCCCCCCCCCCCCAAACTAAACTAATGCAGTCTGTCCCCTACCCACACACACACACAGACCCTCGGCCCTGTCTCCTCTTAATCCTAAAATCCAGACAGGAAATGCTTTGAGTGTGCGGACCAGAGAGCATCTGACAGGGCTCTCCTAAACGACACAACCACCACACTCCCTCTTTCTCTCCTCTCCACACTCCCTCTTTCTCTCTCCTCTCCACACTCCCTCTTCCTCTCTCCTCTCCACACTCCCTCTTCCTCTCTCCTCTCCACACTCCCTCTTCCTCTCTCCTCTCCACACTCCCTCTTCCTCTCTCCTCTCCACACTCCCTCTTCCTCTCTCCTCTCCACACTCCCTCTTCCTCTCTCCTCTCCACACTTCTTTTCTTCCCTCCATTTTCTGATATGTGTCTGCACCGGACAGACACATCTGGAAACAGTTAGCCCTTCACCCTGTGTGTGTGTGTGTGTGTGTGTGTGTGTGTGTGTGTGTGTGTGTGTGTGTGTGTGTGTGTGTGTGTGTGTGTGTGTGTGTGTGTGTGTGTGTGTGTGTGTGTGTGTGTGTGTGTGTGTGTGTGTGTGTGTGTGTGTGTGTGTGTGTGTTTGCGCCCAGAGCCAATGAAAACACTGTCTGAGAGCTTAGTTTATCAGTAATGGGGACTGACCCAACCCACAGTGTATCTACTACTGTGATAACAGGGAACATAATCAGTGGTTAGCGTTCTCTTTCTAAGGCAGTTACAGATTAATGGGAGATAGATACTGGGAGGTATCACCAGAGCAGGCATGTGTTTGCACAAGGGAAAGAGAGAGATACTGGGAGATATCACCAGAGCAGGCATGTGTTTGCACAAGGGAAAGAGAGAGATACTGGGAGATATCACCAGAGCAGGCATGTGTTTGCACAAGGGAAAGAGAGAGATACTGGGAGATATCACCAGAGCAGGCATGTGTTTGCACAAGGGAAAGAGAGAGATACTGGGAGATATCACCAGAGCAGGCATGTGTTTGCACAAGGGAAAGAGAGAGATACTGGGAGATATCACCAGAGCAGGCATGTGTTTGCACAAGGGAAAGAGAGAGATACTGGGAGATATCACCAGAGCAGGCATGTGTTTGCACAAGGGAAAGAGAGAGATACTGGGAGATATCACCAGAGCAGGCGTGTGCGTGTGCGTGTGCGTGTGCGTGTGCGTGTGAGAGAGAGAGAGATATTTGTACTTTAACTATTTGCACATGGTTACAACGCTGCACATGGTTTCAACACTGCACATGGCAATAATATGACATTTTAAATGTCTCTATTCCTTTGAAACTTTTGTGACTAATGTTTACTGTTAATTTCTTGTTTATTTCACTTTTGTTCATTATCTATTTCACTTGCTTTGGCATTGTAAACAGATGTTTCCCACGCCAATAAAGCCTTTGAATTGAGAGAGAACATCTGTATGTAAGAGGACATGACAAATGATTCACTATTGCTCATATTTCCTGAATTCCAAATCCTGATGCAGAGAAGCAGTCAGGAAGTAGAAACATGAATAGTTCCTTATTAGGAGAAGAGAGATCACCACGGTTCTCCTCCTGAACCGACTGGGGAGAACAGATTCATATGAAACTAATCTACTCTCTCTCTCTACGTCTCTCCCTCCCACTACGTCTGTCTGTCTCTCCCTCCCACTACGTCTGTCTAACTCTCTCTCCCTCCCACTATGTCTGTCTGTCTCTCTCCCTCCCACTATGTCTGTCTGTCTCTCTCCCTCCCACTACATCTGTCTGCCTCTCTCTCCCACTACGTCTGTCTGCCTCTCTCTCCCTCCCACTACGTCTGTCTGCCTCTCTCTCCTTCCCACTACGTCTGTCTGCCTCTCTCTCCCTCCCACTACGTCTGTCTGTCTCTCTCTCCCTCCCACTACGTCTGTCTGTCTCTCTCTCCCTCCCACTACGTCTGTCTGCCTCTCTCTCCTTCCCACTACGTCTGTCTGCCTCTCTCTCCCTCCCACTACGTCTGTCTGTCTCTCTCTCCCTCCCACTACGTCTGTCTGTCTCTCTCTCCCTCCCACTACGTCTGTCTGCCTCTCTCTCCCTCCCACTACGTCTGTCTGCCTCTCTCTCCCTCCCACTACGTCTGTCTGCCTCTCTCCCTCCCACTACGTCTGTCTCTCTCTCCCTCCCACTACGTCTGTCTGCCTCTCTCTCCCTCCCACTATGTCTGTCTGTCTCTCTCTCCCTCCCACTACGTCTCTCTACGTCTCTCCCTCCCACTACGTCTGTCTGCCTCTCTCCCTCCCATTACGTCTGTCTGCCTCTCTCCCTCCCACTACGTCTGTCTGCCTCTCTCCCTCCCACTACGTCTCTCTACGTCTCTCCCTCCCACTATGTCTGTCTGTCTCTCTCTCCCTCCCACTACGTCTGTCTGTCTCTCTCCCTCCCACTACGTCTGTCTGCCTCTCTCCCTCCCACTACGTCTATCTGCCTTTCTCCCTCCCACTACGTCTCTCTACGTCTCTCCCTCCCACTACGTCTGTCTGCCTCTCTCTCCCTCCCACTACGTCTGTCTGCCTCTCTCTCCCTCCCACTACGTCTGTCTGCCTCTTTCCCTCCCACTACGTCTATCTGCCTTTCTCCCTCCCACTACGTCTCTCTACGTCTCTCCCTCCCACTACGTCTGTCTGCCTCTCTCTCCCTCCCACTACGTCTATCTGCCTTTCTCCCTCCCACTACGTCTCTCTACGTCTCTCCCTCCCACTACGTCTGTCTGCCTCTCTCTCCCTCCCACTACGTCTGTCTGCCTCTTTCCCTCCCACTACGTCTATCTGCCTTTCTCCCTCCCACTACGTCTCTCTACGTCTCTCCCTCCCACTATGTCTGTCTGTCTCTCTCCCTCCCACTACATCTGTCTGCCTCTCTCTCCCACTACGTCTGTCTGCCTCTCTCTCCCTCCCACTACGTCTGTCTGCCTCTCTCTCCTTCCCACTACGTCTGTCTGCCTCTCTCTCCCTCCCACTACGTCTGTCTGTCTCTCTCTCCCTCCCACTACGTCTGTCTGTCTCTCTCTCCCTCCCACTACGTCTGTCTGTCTCTCTCTCCCTCCCACTACGTCTGTCTGCCTCTCTCTCCTTCCCACTACGTCTGTCTGCCTCTCTCTCCCTCCCACTACGTCTGTCTGTCTCTCTCTCCCTCCCACTACGTCTGTCTGTCTCTCTCTCCCTCCCACTACGTCTGTCTGCCTCTCTCTCCCTCCCACTACGTCTGTCTGCCTCTCTCTCCCTCCCACTACGTCTGTCTGCCTCTCTCCCTCCCACTACGTCTGTCTCTCTCTCCCTCCCACTACGTCTGTCTGCCTCTCTCTCCCTCCCACTATGTCTGTCTGTCTCTCTCTCCCTCCCACTACGTCTCTCTACGTCTCTCCCTCCCACTACGTCTGTCTGCCTCTCTCCCTCCCATTACGTCTGTCTGCCTCTCTCCCTCCCACTACGTCTGTCTGCCTCTCTCCCTCCCACTACGTCTCTCTACGTCTCTCCCTCCCACTATGTCTGTCTGTCTCTCTCTCCCTCCCACTACGTCTGTCTGTCTCTCTCCCTCCCACTACGTCTGTCTGCCTCTCTCCCTCCCACTACGTCTATCTGCCTTTCTCCCTCCCACTACGTCTCTCTACGTCTCTCCCTCCCACTACGTCTGTCTGTCTCTCTCTCCCTCCCACTACGTCTGTCTGCCTCTCTCTCCCTCCCACTACGTCTGTCTGCCTCTTTCCCTCCCACTACGTCTATCTGCCTTTCTCCCTCCCACTACGTCTCTCTACGTCTCTCCCTCCCACTACGTCTGTCTGCCTCTCTCTCCCTCCCACTACGTCTATCTGCCTTTCTCCCTCCCACTACGTCTCTCTACGTCTCTCCCTCCCACTACGTCTGTCTGCCTCTCTCTCCCTCCCACTACGTCTGTCTGCCTCTTTCCCTCCCACTACGTCTATCTGCCTTTCTCCCTCCCACTACGTCTCTCTACGTCTCTCCCTCCCACTACGTCTGTCTGCCTCTCTCTCCCTCCCACTACGTCTGTCTGTCTCTCTCCCTCCCACTTCGTCTCTCTACGTCTCTCCCTCCCACTACGTCTGTCTGCCTCTCTCTCCCTCTACATCTGCCTCTCTCTCCCTCTACATCAGCCTCTCTCTCTCCCTCTACGTCTGCCTCTCTCTCTCCCTCTACATCTGCCTCTCTCTCCCTCTACATCTGCCGCTCTCTCCCTCTACCTCTCTCTTTACCTTTTTCAGCCTCTCTCTCCCTCTACATCTGCCTCTCTCTTTACCTTTTTCAGCCTCTCTCTCTCCCTCTACATCTGCCTCTCTCTCCCTCTACGTCTGCCTCTCTCTCTACCTCTGTCAGCCTCTCTCTCTCCCTCTGTCAGCCTCTCTCTCCCTCTACCTCTCTCTTTACCTTTTTCAGCCTCTCTCTCCCTCTACATCTGCCTCTCTCTTTACCTTTTTCAGCCTCTCTCTCTCCCTCTACATCTGCCTCTCTCTCCCTCTACGTCTGCCTCTCTCTCTCCCTCTGTCAGCCTCTCTCTCTCCCTCTGTCAGCCTCTCTCTCTCCCTCTACATCTGCCTCTCTCTCTACCTCTGTCAGCCTCTCTCTCTATGTCTGCCTTTCCATTCAATTTAAGTTAAAGGGCTTTATCGTCATGGGAAACATATGTTTACATTGCCAAAGCAAGTGAAATAGATAATAAACAAAAGTGAAATAAAACACAAAATGAACAGTAAACATTACACTCACAGAAGTTCCAAAGGAATAAAGACATTTCACGTTATATTATGTATATATACAGTGTTGTAATGACGTGCATATAGTTCAAGTACAAAAGGGAAAATAAATAAACATAAATATGGGTTGTATTTACAATGGTGTTTGTTCTTCACTGGTTGCCCTTTTCTTGTGGTAACAGGTCACACATCTTGCTGCTGTGATGCACACTGTGGTATTTTACATAATAGACATGGGAGTTGATCAAAATTGCGTTTGTTTTTGAATTCTTTGTGGGTCTGTCTATTCTGAGGGAAATATGTGTCTCTAATATGGTCATACATTGGGAAGGAGGTTAGGAAGTGTAGCTCAGTTTCCACCTCATTTTGTGGGCAGTGTGCACATAGCCTGTCTTCTCTTGGGAGCCAGGTCTGCCTACAGCGGCCTTTCTCAATAGCAAGGCTATGCTCACTGAGTCTGGACATAGTCAAAGCTGATTAACATAAAGAACACAGTAGTTCATATCTGTAATGTGCTGTATGAGGGATGATTAACATAAAGAACACAGTAGTTAATATCTGTAATGTGCTGTATGAGAGATGATTAACAAACACAGTAGTTCATATCTGTAATTTGCTGTATGAGAGATGATTAACATAAAGAACACAGTAGTTAATATCTGTAATGTGCTGTATGAGAGATGATTAACAAACACAGTAGTTCATATCTGTAATGTGCTGTATGAGAGATGATTAACATAAAGAACACAGTAGTTCATATCTGTAATGTGCTGTATGAGAGATGATTAACATAAAGAACACAGTAGTTCATATCTGTAATGTGCTGTATGAGGGATGATTAACATAAAGAACACAGTAGTTCATATCTGTAATGTGCTGTATGAGGGATGATTAACATAAAGAACACAGTAGTTCATATCTGTAATGTGCTGTATGAGGGATGATTAACAAACACAGTAGTTCATATCTGTAATGTGCTGTATGAGAGATGATTAACATAAAGAACACAGTAGTTCATATCTGTAATGTGCTGTATGAGGGATGATTAACATAAAGGACACAGTAGTTCATATCTGTAATGTGCTGTATGAGGGATGATTAACATAAAGAACACCGTAGTTCATATCTGTAATGTGCTGTATGAGGGATGATTAACATAAAGAACACAGTAGTTCATATCTGTAATGTGCTGTATGAGAGATGATTAACATAAAGAACAAAGTAGTTCATATCTGTAATGTGCTGTATGAGAGATGATTAACATAAAGAACACAGTAGTTCATATCTGTAATGTGCTGTATGAGAGATGATTAACATAAAGAACACAGTAGTTCATATCTGTAATGTGCTGTATGAGAGATGATTAACATAAAGAACACAGTAGTTCATATCTGTAATGTGCTGTATGAGGGATGATTAACATAAAGAACACAGTAGTTCATATCTGTATTGTGCTGGATGAGAGATGATTAACATAAAGAACACAGTAGTTCATATCTGTAATGTGCTGTATGAGAGATGATTAACATAAAGAACACAGTAGTTCATATCTGTAATGTGCTGTATGAGAGATGATTAACATAAAGAACACAGTAGTTCATATCTGTAATTTGCTGTATGAGGGATGATTAACATAAAGAACACAGTAGTTCATATCTGTAATTTGCTGTATGAGGGATGATTAACATAAAGAACACAGTTCATATCTGTAATGTGCTGTATGAGAGATGATTAACATAAAGAACACAGTAGTTCATATCTGTAATGTGCTGTATGAGGGATGATTAACATAAAGAACACAGTAGTTCATATCTGTAATTTGCTGTATGAGGGATGATTAAGATAAAGAACACAGTAGTTCATATCTGTAATGTGCTGTATGAGGGATGATTAACATAAAGAACACAGTAGTTCATATCTGTAATGTGCTGTATGAGGGATGATTAACATAAATAACACAGTAGTTCATATCTGTAATGTGCTGTATGAGAGATGATTAACAATGTGACCAGTGTGTTCAGTAGAGCTGAGAACAGCAGCATTCAGAATAACAGAGAACAGATGTGCTTCCTGGTTCAAGACACAGATGTCCAGCATCAGCCCTGTACTCCACTTAAACCCGACTATAGTGGGGAAGACAACACTAAGCAAGGGGGTTGAATTGTGACAGCACAGCGCCCTCTACAGGTGAACATATGCCAGTGGCTCATGAGGACCAACTGACCCAGCGAAGACCGATGAGGGTGAGAGAAGATTCAGCAACTCTTGGAGGACAAGAAAGGTTCTTGTTGAAATTAATTTGCATTTTATTGCATGACATAAGTATTTGATCACCTACCAACCAGTAAGAATTCCGGCTCTCACAGACCTGTTAGTTTTTCTTTAAGAAGGCCTCCTGTTCTCCACTCATTACCTGTATTAACTGCACCTGTTTGAACTCGTTACCTGTAAATTTCCCCTAAATAAGGTATTTCTGCTTTGTCATTATGGGGTATTGTGTGTCGATAAAGAAACATTTAAAAAAAAATCAATTTCAGAATAAGGCTGTAACATAACAAAATGTGGAAAAAGTAACTACTTTCCAAATGCACCGTGTGTGTGTGTGTATATATATATATATATATATATACATAAACACACTGAACAAAAATATAAATGCAACATGTAAAGTGTTGGTCCCATGTTTCATGAGCTGAAATAAAAGACCCCAGAAATATTCCATACCCACGAAAAGCTTCTCACATGTTGTGCACAAAATGTGTTAACATCCCTGTTAGTGAACATTTCTCCTTTGCCAAGATAATTCTTCCACCTGACAGGTGTGGCATATCAAGAAGCTGATGAAATAACAGATTCGGAATCATGTAGTAAGCATTAAAGTGTTAAACAAATCAAAATATACTTTATATTTGAGATTCTTCAAAGTACCCACCCTTTGCCTTGATGACACTTTTGCACACTCTTCTCTCAACCAGCTTCATGAGATAGTCACCTGGAATGCTTTTTCAACAGTCTTGAAGGAGTTCCCACATATGCTGAGCACTTGTTGGCTGCTTTTCCTTCACTCTGCAGTCCAACTCATCACAAACCATCTCAATTGGGTTGAGATCAGGTGATTGTGGAGGCCAAGTCATCTGATGCAGTACTCCATCACTCTCCTTATTGGTCAAATAGCCCTTACACAGCCTGGAGGTGTGTTTTGGGTCATTGTCCTGTTGAAAAACAAATTATAGTCCCACTAAGCGCAAACCAGATGGGAAGGCGTATCGCTGCAGAATGCTGTGGTAGCCGTGCTGGTTAAGTGTGCCTTGAATTCTAAATAAATCACAGACAATGTCACTAGCAAAGCACCATCACACCACCTCATTCATTCTCCATGGTGGGAACCACACATGCGGAGATCATCCGTTCACCTACTCTACGTCTCACAAAGACAAGAGTCGGAACCAAAAATCTCAAATTTGGACTCATCAGACCAAAGGACAGATGTCCACCGGTCTAATGTCCATTGCTCGTGTTTCTTGGCCCAAGCAAGTCTCTTTTTCTTATTGGTGTCCTTTAGTAGCGGTTTCTTTGCAGCAATTCGACCACGAAGGCCTGATTCATGTAGTCTCCTCCTGTGGCGGTCCTCAAGAGAGCCAGTTTCATCATAGCGCTTGATGGTTTGTGACTGCACCTGAAGAAACTTTAAAAGTTCTTGAAGTTTTCCAGATTGACTGACCTTCATGTGTTAGAGTAATGATGGACTGTCGTTTCTCTTTGCTTATTTGAGCTGTTCTTGCCATAATATGGACTTGGTCTTTTACCAAATAGGGCTATCTTCTGTATATCAACCATACCTTGTCACAGCACAACTGGTTGGCTCAAATGCATTAAGGAAAGAAATTCCACAAATAAACTTTTAACAAGGCACACCTGTTCATTTAAATACATTCCAGGTGACTACCTCATGAAGCTGGTTGAGAGAATGCCAAGCATGTGCAAAGCTGTCAAGGCAAAAGGTGGCTACTTCGAAGAATCTAAAATATATTTTGATTTGTTTAACACTTTTGGTTACTACATGATTCCATATGTGTTACTTAATAGTAAAACTAAGAAAAACCCTTGAATGAGTAGGTGTGTTCAAACTTTTGACTGGTACTGTATATATTTACCCAAAAATATATGGGCGATTGGAAATGATGCAGACAATTACATTGATAGAAGCCACAATCTACTCGCCCTCCCACAACATTTTTTTATTGGAGGACAATGGAATTCAATAATAGTGGTGTGGGGACTGTGCTTTGGCAAAGTGGGTGGGGTTATATCCTGCCTGTCCGGGGGTATCATCGGATGGGGCCACAGTGTCTCCCGACCCCTCCTGTCTCAGCCTCCAGTACTTATGCTGCAGTAATTTGTGTCGGGGGGCTAGGGTCAGTCTGTTATATCTGGAGTATTTCTCCTGTCTTATCCGGTGTCCTGTGTGAATTTAAGTATGCGCTCCCTAATTCTCTCTCTCTCTCTTTTTCTCTCTTTCTCTCTCTCGGAGGACCTGAGCCCTAGGACCATGCCTCAGGACTACCTGGCATGATGACTCCTTACTGTCCCCAGTCCACCTGGCCGTGCTGCTGCTCCAGTTTCAACTGTTCTGCCTGCGGCTATGGAACCCTGACCTGTTCACCGGACGTGCTACCTGTCCCAGACCTGCTGTTTTCAACTCTCTAGAGACCGCAGGAGCGGTAGAGACACTTTTTATTTATGAACATTTGAACATCTTGGCCATGTTGTTATAATCTCCACCCGGCACAGCCAGAAGAGGACTGGCCACCCCTCATAGCCTGGTTTCTTCCTAGGTTTCGGCCTTTCTAGGGAGTTTTTCCTAGCCACCGTGCTTCTACACCTGCATTGCTTGCTGTTTGGGGTTTTAGGCTGGGTTTCTGTACAGCACTTTGACATCAGCTGATGTAAGAAGGGCTATATAAATAAATTTGATTTGAATAAAAAGGCATATTTGATGGGTGCAGGATTATGCTCCAGCCAAGCAGTAGTAATACCTGGATGAAACTAAATGACACCCAGGTAATATACGTCCCTCCCATCCAATCCGTCCACTGGAGAAACAGATCCAATCAGACACATGGGAGTCAGGATTCATATTTAATCAAGTCATCAGTTGAAATGAGCATGTCTGAGCACGTCAACTGAACACACATGGAGATGGAGAGGCCTTACAGCATCAACAGTCATTGTAATATTCAGATAGATACACCCCACTGGCAGAACTGACCAACATAAGGCAAGATAAATAATCTTTCACTCTGAAAATATGTCTTCCCTTACATAGTCTTCATTTTACCACTTAAATCAAAACATTTGAATAAAATAGGACAAATTTGTCAAAACATTTCAACCAATCAATTTCAAATGTCGCATTACCATAATACTTAAAATGTCAACTACGATCCTCTTTCATGATCTAGTAAAGATAACTGTATGTCTAAGAAAGCTTGACAAGACTTTAAAAAGCCTCATTATTATTAATCAGTGTTTTAGAGACACAGTAAAGCAGTTAGAAAACCAACTGAAACTAGAATTGTAGTTTTAGAACAATGTAGAGCTGTTCTGAAACTAGAATTCTAGAACAGAGTTAAAACAGAGCTGTTCTAGAGGTGTTCTGAAACTAGAATTCTAGAACAGATCTAAAACAGAGCTGTTCTAGAGGTGTTCTGAAACTAGAATTCTAGAACAGAGTTAAAACAGAGCTGTTCTAGAGGTGTTCTGAAACTAGAATTCTAGAACAGATCTAAAACAGAGCTGTTCTAGAGGTGTTCTGAAACTAGAATTCTAGAACAGAGTTAAAACAGAGCTGTTCTAGAGGTGTTCTGAAACTAGAATTCTAGAACAGAGTTAAAACAGAGCTGTTCTAGAGGGGTTCTGAAACTAGAATTCTAGAACAGAGTTAAAACAGAGCTGTTCTAGAGGGGTTCTGAAACTAGAATTCTAGAACAGAGTTAAAACAGAGCTGTTCTAGAGGGGTTCTGAAACTAGAATTCTAGAACAGAGTTAAAACAGAGCTGTTCTAGAGCTGTTCTGAAACTAGAATTCTAGAACAGAGTTAAAACAGAGCTGTTCTAGAGGGGTTCTGAAACTAGAATTCTAGAACAGAGTTAAAACAGAGCTGTTCTAGAGCTGTTCTGAAACTAGAATTCTAGAACAGAGTTAAAACAGAGCTGTTCTAGAGGGGTTCTGAAACTAGAATTCTAGAACAGAGTTAAAACAGAGCTGTTCTAGAGGGGTTCTGAAACTAGAATTCTAGAACAGAGTTAAAACAGAGCTGTTCTAGAGGGGTTCTGAAACTAGAATTCTAGAACAGAGTTAAAACAGAGCTGTTCTAGAGGGGTTCTGAAACTAGAATTCTAGAACAGAGTTAAAACAGAGCTGTTCTAGAGGGGTTCTGAAACTAGAATTCTAGAACAGATCTAAAACAGAGCTGTAGAAGACACAGTTTGATCATTCGTAAGGCACTTCCCTGTACCTTCAATACGTCCTGATTCAGTGCAAACAAGCTTGGCAACAACAATATGTACATATCAGGATCAATAACAACAATATGTACATATCAGGATCAACAACAACAATCACTGATTATTATCATGAAACTCCCCAAAGACACAAACATCCATTTCACCTCCATTCTAGTCTTGTTCTGAGGGAAAGAAAAGGTTCCTTTTTATTGCACATCTTCACCTTTCCTCTGAGAAATGAAAACAGCAAATAAAAGTTGTCTCTTTACTGTAGTAATGACCAGTGGCAGCACTCCTAGACTTCATATTCTACTACTAACCAGTAAAATACACAGGAGGCCTTTCAAACTAATGCTGCCATCTGGCTTACGGTTGAATATTTTAACAGTATTTTACAAATGTTCCATCCTGAGAATAAATCACTTTCCTACCGGCTAAACCGGTATTTCCAGTCCAAACCGGAACGGTCATTCAAAAGCATTATAAACAGGCCTGTCTGGATTTGATTAGAGCTTTGATTAAAAATTCAAGCCTGACGAGCCCTACATTAAAGACATTTCATGAGCCCGAGCCCAAGCCCAAAAAAGGCCAAAATATTGTGCCGTTATCCAATACATATATGATATAGGCTACTGCACGACAGAAAAACAGAAAAGCCCATAGATGTAGCTAGATATATAGCCCATAGATGTAGCTAGCTATATAGCCCATAGATGTAGCTAGCTATATAGCCCATAGATGTAGCTAGCTATAAAGCCCATAGATGTAGCTAGATATATAGCCCATAGATGTAGCTAGCTATATAGCCCATAGATGTAGCTAGATATAAAGCCCATAGATGTAGCTAGCTATATAGCCCATAGATGTAGCTAGCTATATAGCCCATAGATGTAGCTAGATATATAGCCCATAGATGTAGCTAGATATATAACCCATAGATGTAGCTAGCTATATCCTCTGTTGGGTAAATAAATGAAACTAGCTCCAGTAGGCTTTTTGAGTGTGAACTGTATTACTGTACTGCATTGTACTGTATTACTGTACTGCATTATACTGTATTACTGTACTGCATTATACTGTATTATATGGACTGCATTATACTGCATTGTATTGTACTGTACTGCATTATATTGTACTGTACTGCATTATACTGTATTACTGTACTGCATTATACTGTATTACTGTACTGCATTATACTGTATTACTGTACTGCATTATACTGTATTACTGTACTGCATTATACTGTATTACTGTACTGCATTATACTGTATTACTGTACTGCATTATACTGTATTACTGTACTGCATTATACTGTATTACTGTACTGCATTATACTGTATTACTGTACTGCATTATACTGTATTACTGTACTGCATTATACTGTATTACTGTACTGTATTATACTGTATTACTGCATTATACTGTATTATATGGACTGGAATGACATCGTTCAAACCACGATAAAGCAGGGAGAGAACATGCGGCTAGTAGTATAGGCTAGCGGATTTTATTTTAACTTTGAAATATAATAGGGCCTTACGTATAATTAGCAGGCTGACAAATACCTTTCATAATATTTCGTGCACTGATTTAAAGCAACGATATTCGAGTGACAGGCAGTTTTAAAACTCTGCAGCTGAAATACAAATAATAATCTTTACAATTAAAAACAAGGTGACCCTGATAGCCAGATAGAGATGGGTAAATTAGATACTTATTCAGTCTTTATATTACTGTAGCATAGACTGTGCCTCAGCAAATGTAGGCCTACCTGTCACATGAAAAAAAGCTACCATGATGAGATGATACGTCTACACTCCTGTCCCCCACCCCCGAGACGGGCCGCCTGTCCCCCACCACCCCGAGACGGGCCGCCTGTCCCCCGCCCCGAGACGGGCCGCCTGTCCCCCGCCCCGAGACGGGCCGCCTGTCCCCCGCCCCGAGACGGGCCGCCTGTCCCCCGCCCCGAGACGGGCCGCCTGTCCCCCACCACCCCGAGACGGGCCGTCTGTCCCCCACCACCCCGAGACGGGCCGTCTGTCCCCCACCACCCCGAGACGGGCCGTCTGTCCCCCACCCCGAGACGGCCCGTCTGTCCCCCACCCCGATCGCTGATTCATTATGCAGAGGCCGTAGAGAAGCCAGATTCAGACAGGGCATATCATTTAACACCATTTATCAGTGTCTCAATGTTATTAATCCCGGGAAAAGGGAGTGGTTTTGGGAGGTAAATCCCGGTAACCGGGTCTGGCTGTACTGTGGGCTGGTTACACTGTGTGGTGGAGGCATTATTATAGACATTTATCAGTTAAATACTATATAAAATGTCATTTTTCATAGATGTTTATACCATAAAATCAGCTAAAATAAATACTGTCATCACCACCACTATAAAGCTTCACAGAGACCATACCTGTCTCAAATGGCACCCTATACACAAGGGCCCTGGTCATTAGTAGTGCACTATATAGGGAATAGGGTGCCATTTGGGACACAGACATGGGGAGTAAAGCAGTAGAGACCGTCAGGGAAACCATCAACATTCCAAAAGGTCAGAATTCCCATTTTTGGGAAAACCTGTTAGATCCAACTGATGGTGAAGTTCTGGCTGAGATTCAGTCCTAGGTCTGTTACAGTCAACACCTAGAGGGAGGGAGACAAAATGGAGAAACAGAGAGAGATACATTAATAACAAACCACAGATATCATTTTCACTAAACATGGGGAGATTCAACTACTACTAGTCAACTCACACATTTCCTAGGGGGCAAAGGTCAGGATGGACATTGTCATGTATCAGTCTTGTCGGTGAACTAACAAACCCCCAGCTCACGATCCTAAACTGTTCACACACCTTTTGTTGGTGGAAACAAACACACACACAGCTATTTCAGCCACACCCCCTGCTGACAGGTGTATAAAATCGAGCACACAGCCTTGCAATCTCCATAGACAAACATTGGCAGTAGAAAAGACTTACTGAAGAGCTCGGTGACTTTCAACGTGGCACCGTCATAGGATGCCACCTTTCAAAAAGTCAGTTAGTCAAATTTCAGCCCTGCTAGAGCTTCCCCGGTCAACTAACTGCGTGCTGTTATTGTGAAGTGGAAACATCTAGGAGCAACAACGGCTCAGCTGTGAAGTGGTAGACCACACAAGCTCACGGAGCGGGACCGCCGAGTGCTGTAGCGGGTACAAATCATCTGTCCTCGGCTGCAACACTCACTACCGAGTTCCAAACTACCTCTGGAAGCAACGTCAGCACAAGAACTGTTCGTCAGGAGCTTCATGAAATGAGTTTCCATGGGCGAGCAGCCGCACACAAGCCTAAGATCACCATGCGCAATACCAAGTGTCGGCTGGAGTGGTGTAAAGCTGGCCACCATTGGACTCTGGAGCAGTGGAAACACGTTCTCTAGAGTGATGAATCACGCTTCACCATCTGGCAGTCCGACGGACGAATCTGGGTTTGGTGGATGCCAATAAATCTCTACCTCCCCCAATGCATAGTGACAACTGTAAAGTTTGGTGGAGGAGCAATAATGGTCTGGGGCTGTTTTTCATGGTTCGGGCTCCTTAGTTCCAGTGAAAGAAAATCTCAACGCTACAGCATACAATGACATTCTAGATGATTCTGTGCTTCCAACAGTTTGGGGAAGGCCCTTTCCTGTCTCAGCATGACAATGCCCCCCGTGCACAAAGCGAGGTCCATTCAGAAATGGTTTGGAAGAACATGACTGGCCTGTACAGAGCCCTGACCTCAACCCCATCGAACACCTTTGTGATGAATTGGAGTGCTGACTGTGAGCCAGGCCTAATCGCCCAACCTCACTAATGCTCTTGTGGCTGAATGGAAGCCAGTCCCCGCAGCAGTGTTCCAACATCTAGTGGAAAGCCTTCCCAGAAGGGTGGAAGCTGGGGGTCTCCCGAGTGGCAGAGCAGTCTAAGGCACTGCATGTGTCGCATTGGGAGACCCATGAGGTGACGCACAATTGGCCCAGCGTCGTCCGGGTTAGGGGAGGTTTTGACCGGCTGGGATGTCCTTGTCCCATCGCGCTCTAGTGACTCCTGTGGCGGGCCACGCTGACATGGTCGCCAGGTGTACGGCGTTTCCTCCGACACATTGGTGCGGTTGGCTTCCGGGTTAAGTGACCAGTGTGTCAAGAAGCAGTGGGACTTGGCGGGGTTGTGTTTCAGAGGACGCACGGCGCTCGACCTTGGCCTCTCCCGAGTCCGTACGTGAGTTGCAGTGATGGGACAAGACTAACTACCAATTGGATATCACGACATTGGGGAGAAAAAGGGGTCAAAGTACAAAAAAATAAATGCATAAAACAATTTAAAAAGAAGAGTGGAGGCTGTTATAGCAGCAAAGGGGGGGACCAACTCCATATTAATGATTTTGGAATGAGATGTTGGACAGCATGTAGTGTATATTTTTTAGGTCTAAGGTAATTTCCTGCAAATCTACCCAGTTTACCGTGTCTTACCTGTGTTCAAATGATACCCGTTGACTTAACAACAACAGTGTATTTGGGAAGTTGGAATAAGCAGCTATCTATGTAACATGGGCTAGTCGTAGATCAACTGGAGATTCCTGACAGGTTCCAGACAGCTGTCTAAGGTCTGTCAGTGGATGACATCAGACTGGAGATTCCTGACAGGTTCCAGACAGCTGTCTAAGGTCTGTCAGTGGATGACATCAGACTGGAGATTCCTGACAGGTTCCAGACAGCTGTCTAAGGTCTGTCAGTGGATGACATCAGACTGGAGATTCCTGACAGGTTCCAGACAGCTGTCTAAGGTCTGTCAGTGGATGACATCAGACTGGAGATTCCTGACAGGTTCCAGACAGCTGTCTAAGGTCTGTCAGTGGATGACATCAGACTGGAGATTCCTGACAGGTTCCAGACAGCTGTCTAAGGTCTGTCAGTGGATGACATCAGACTGGAGATTCCTGACAGACAGCTGTCTAAGGTCTGTCAGTGGATGACATCAGACTGGAGATTCCTGACAGACAGCTGTCTAAGGTCTGTCAGTGAATGATATCAGAGGATAACTGTCCGTGCACTACTACTACATTTACAAATGGCACCTTGTGCTTTTCTACTATTACAACTCTCAACAGCATTCAATTGAAAGCCCGACTGCATTCCTCTTCTTCATGATAGGCAATTGGTAGTTACAGTCCTGTCCCATCGCTGCAACTCCAGTAAGGACTCGGGAGAGGCGAAGGTCGAGAGCCGTGCGTCCTCCGAAACACGACCCCGCCAAGCCGCACTGCTTCCTGACACAGTCGGAGGAAACACTGTACCAGCTGGTTAACGAAGTCAGCGTGCACTGCGCCCGGCCCGCCACAAGGAGTCGCTAGAGCGCGATGAGACAAGGACATCCCAGCCGGCCAAACCCTCCCCTAACCCGGACGACCCGGGATCGAACCCGGATCTGTAGTGGCGCCTCTAGCACTGATCAATGCCTTAGACCGCTGCGCCACTCGGGAGGTCCCTACATTCCTTTAAAAAAAAAAAATTATTGTGAGTATGGCTGCTCTAAAACATTATCTGAACTTTAAAAAACACTTAACCTCTGACTCCAAGCCTCACCTGATTGGCTCTGTAGCTGAATGCAGCATCCTGGGAGTTGACCGTGACCCTGGTAGGCTCCGCCTTCACGCCGTAGAAGGAGGCTGTTTCCACGGTGATGTAGGAAGCCTCCACGTGGTCGTGCAGCACCTCCGATGTCATCGTGTTCTAGAACACAATCGGAAGAGAAGAGGTGAAGGCTACAGCGTTAGTAGTGGTTGAACCCGCTACCATGGCTACAGCGTTAGTAGTGGTTGAACCCGCTACCATGGCTACAGCGTTAGTAGTGGTTGAACCCGCTACCATGGCTACAGCGTTAGTAGTGGTTGAACCCGCTACCATGGCTACAGCGTTAGTAGTGGTTGAACCCGCTACCATGGCTACAGCGTTAGTAGTGGTTGAACCCGCTACCATGGCTACAGCGTTAGTAGTGGTTGAACCCGCTACCATGGCTACAGCGTTAGTAGTGGTTGAAACCGCTACCATGGCTACAGCGTTAGTAGTGGTTGAACCCGCTACCATGGCTACAGCGTTAGTAGTGGTTGAACCCGCTACCATGGCTACAGCGTTAGTAGTGGTTGAACCCGCTACCATGGCTACAGCGTTAGTAGTGGTTGAACCCGCTACCATGGCTACAGCGTTAGTAGTGGTTGAACCCGCTACCATGGCTACAGCGTTAGTAGTGGTTGAACCCGCTACCATGGCTACAGCGTTAGTAGTGGTTGAACCCGCTACCATGGCTACAGCGTTAGTAGTGGTTGAACCCGCTACCATGGCTACAGCGTTAGTAGTGGTTGAACCCGCTACCATGGCTACAGCGTTAGTAGTGGTTGAACCCGCTACCATGGCTACAGCGTTAGTAGTGGTTGAACCCGCTACCATGGCTACAGCGTTTGTAGTGGTTGAACCCGCTGTCATGGCTATATTGTTCGACAGTAGTCACTGTGTACAGTAGTTTATCAAGTGGTTGTGTTGTATTATGGTTGTGTAGTGGTTGGAGCGTACCTTCACCACAGTGAACACTATGTGACGTACTGGTCTGTAGCGGTTGGAGCGTACCTTCACCACAGTGAACACTATGTGACGTACTGGTCTGTAGCGGTTGGAGCGTACCTTCACCACAGTGAACACTATGTGACGTACTGGTCTGTAGTGGTTGGAGCGTACCTTCACCACAGTGAACACTATGTGACGTACTGGTCTGTAGCGGTTGGAGCGTACCTTCACCACAGTGAACACTATGTGACGTACTGGTCTGTAGCGGTTGGAGCGTACCTTCACCACAGTGAACACTATGTGACGTACTGGTCTGTAGCGGTTGGAGCGTACCTTCACCACAGTGAACACTATGTGAGCGTACTGGTCTGTAGTGGTTGGAGCGTACCTTCACCACAGTGAACACTATGTGACGTACTGGTCTGTAGTGGTTGGAGCGTACCTTCACCACAGTGAACACTATGTGACGTACTGGTCTGTAGCGGTTGGAGCGTACCTTCACCACAGTGAACACTATGTGACGTACTGGTCTGTAGCGGTTGGAGCGTACCTTCACCACAGTGAACACTATGTGACGTACTGGTCTGTAGCGGTTGGAGCGTACCTTCACCACAGTGAACACTATGTGAGCGTACTGGTCTGTAGTGGTTGGAGCGTACCTTCACCACAGTGAACACTATGTGACGTACTGGTCTGTAGCGGTTGGAGCGTACCTTCACCACAGTGAACACTATGTGATCGTACTGGTCTGTAGTGGTTGGAGCGTACCTTCACCACAGTGAACACTATGTGACGTACTGGTCTGTAGCGGTTGGAGCGTACCTTCACCACAGTGAACAATATGTGAGCGTACTGGTCTGTAGTGGTCGGAGCGTACCTTCACCACAGTGAACACTATGTGAGCGTACTGGTCGGTCTCCAAGGTGTCGATGCTCTCTCCGTCGTCCCAGAATAGCTCTCCTCCGGCCGAGCCGTCTTCAGACAGACTGGACACGAGGTGGAGCGGCTGACCACTGCTCACAAACAGGGTTGTGTTGGGACGCTACAAAGGGAGAGACACACAGAGAGAGAGAGAGAGACACAGACACAGAGACAAAGAGAGACAGAGACACACACAGAGAGAGAGAGAGAGACACAGAGACAAAGAGAGACAGACAGAGAGAGAGAGAGACAGACAGAGAGAGAGACACACAGAGACAGAGAGAGACACAGACACAGAGAGACACACACAGACACAAAGAGAGACACACACAGAGAGAACGAAGGAGAGAGACAGAGGAACAGAGAGACATACACAGTGATTTATTATTTCGATATAGATGCCTGACCATCCACCCTCCAGAAACTCAGTAGATAGATAGAAACTCAGTAGTCATCATTATTCTGACTTAACCTTTATTTAACTGGGCAAGTCAGTTAGGAACAAATTCTTATTTACAATGACAGCCAAACCCTAATGACGCTGGGCCAATTGTGCGCCGCCCTATGGGACTCCCAATCACAGCCGGTTGTAATACAGCCTGGAATCGAACCAGGGTCTGTAGTAACACCTCTAGCACCGAGATGCCTTAGACCGCTGCACCTCCTCGGGAGCCCCAATAATATGGATGATCCAGCTACTTGACGATGCATTGTCTGTTTACCTGTGTAGGTACGACAGCTCCTTCTCTCAGGTGAAGGTTGATGTGCTCTAGAGGAGCCTTGAGCCTCAACTCTTCTCCTTTACTACGGATAGAATCACCCTGAGAGAGGAGACACACAGAGACAGAGAGAGAGAAGGGAAGTTGGGGAGAGAGGGAGAGAGAGAGAGCAGACAGAGGAGAGAGAAGGGAAGTTGGGGAGAGAGGGAGACAGAGGGAGGGAGAGAGAGAGAACAGACAGGAGAGATTCAATATTCAGCACGTGAATTATACACTGAACAAAACATTAAGAACACCTGCTCTTTCCATGACACAGACTGACCAGGTGAATCCAGGTAAAAGCTATGATCCCTTATTGATGTCACTTGTTAAATCCACTTCAATCAGTGCAGATGAAGGGGAGGAGACGGGTTAAAGAAGGATTTTTAAGCCTTGAGACAATTGAGACATGGATTGTGTATGTGTGCCATTCAGAGGGTGAAAGGACAAGAAAAAATATTTAAGTGTCTTTGAACAGGGTTTGGTAGGCTGCTGGGTTTTTCCTGCGCAACAGTTTTCTGTGTGTATCAAGAATGGTCCACCACCCAAAGGACATCCAGCAAACTTGACACAACTGTGGGAAGCATTGGAGTCAACATGGGCCAGCATCCCTGTGGAACGCTTTCGACACCTTGTAGAGTCCATACCCCGACAAATCGAGGCTGTTCTGAGGGCAAAAGGGGGGTGTAACTCAATATCAGGAAGGTGTTCCTAAAGTTTTGTACACTCAGTGTAAGTGCCATGGTCCAGCCTGAAACAAAAGCCTTGTAACTACCATCACATTCTATTGTCATTACCCAGAATTCCTACTAGTTGTGTCCTGTGCGGTCCAGTGTTTCCAGCTGGTTAGACTCCGCCTCCCAATCATCTGGTACATTTTAGTCCTTCATTTAAATAAAACTCTTGTCCACTTACAGTAGTGAGAGCACAGAGTTTTACGTACTGGTCCGCCGTGGGAATCGAACCCACAACCCTGGCGTCACAACCCTGGCGTTGCAAGCACCGTCCACTACCAACGGAGCCCCACGGGACAATCTTTATCCAACACTTACCTCCCTCACTAGCTTTAAGCACCAGCTGTCAGAGCAGCTCACAGATCACTGCACCTGTACATAGCTCATCTATAAATTTAGCCCAAACAACTACCTCTTCCCCTACTGTATTTATTTATTTTGCTCCTTTATCCAACACTTTACCATCTCATCAACAAAGCCTAACATATATAAATACGAAAGGAGTGATACTGTCCCAAGTCCTTAAAAAATACCCTCATTATCTTTAATAATTACTGTAGTTGTGTTATTACTGTATAGTAGAGGTACCATAGTCCTGGGGTTATTAAGGGTTATGTATAGTTAATATATATAGCTGTGTTCTTACTGTATAGTAGAGCTACCAGAGTCCTGGGGTTATTAAGGGTTATTAAGGGTTATGTATAGTTAATATATATAGCTGTATTCTTACTGTATAGTAGAGGTACCAGAGACCTGGGGTTATTAAGGGTTATTAAGGGTTATGTATAGTTAATATATATAGCTGTGTTCTTACTGTATAGTAGTCGTACCAGAGACCTGGGGTTATTAAGGGTTATTAAGGGTTATGTATAGTTAATATATATAGCTGTGTTCTTACTGTATAGAAGAGGTACCAGAGTCCTGGGTTAGGGTTATTAAGGGTTATGTATAGTTATATATAGCTGTGTTATTACTGTGTAGTAGAGGTACCAGAGTCCTGGGGTTATTAAGGGTTATTAAGGGTTATGTATAGTTAATATATATAGCTGTGTTCTTACTGTGTAGTAGAGGTACCAGAGTCCTGGGGTTATTAAGGGTTATGTATAGTTAATATATATAGCTGTGTTCTTACTGTATAGTAGTCGTACCAGAGACCTGGGGTTATTAAGGGTTATTAAGGGTTATGTATAGTTAATATATGTAGCTGTGTTATTACTGTATAGTAGAGGTACCAGAGTCCTGGGTTAGGGTTATTAAGGGTTATTAAGGGTTATGTATAGTTAATATATATAGCTGTGTTCTTACTGTATAGTAGTCGTACCAGAGACCTGGGGTTATTAAGGGTTATGTATAGTTAATATATATAGCTGTGTTCTTACTGTATAGTAGAGGTACCAGAGTCCTGGGTTAGGGTTATTAAGGGTTATGTATAGTTAATATATATAGCTGTGTTATTACTGTGTAGTAGAGGTACCAGAGTCCTGGGGTTATTAAGGGTTATTAAGGGTTATGTATAGTTAATATATATAGCTGTGTTCTTACTGTGTAGTAGAGGTACCAGAGTCCTGGGGTTATTAAGGGTTATTAAGGGTTATGTATAGTTAATATATATAGCTGTGTTCTTACTGTGTAGTAGAGGTACCAGAGTCCTGGGGTTATTAAGGGTTATGTAAAGGTAATATATATAGTTGTGTTTTTACTGTATAGTAGAGGTACCAGAGTCCTGGGGTTATTAAGGATTATGTATAGTTAATATATTTAGCTGTGTTCTTCCTGTGTAGTAGAGTTACCAGAGTCCTGGGGGTTATTAAGGGTTATTAAGGGTTATGTATAGTTAATATATATAGCTGTGTTCTTACTGTGTAGTAGAGGTACCAGAGTCCTGGGTTAGGGTTATTAAGGGTTATTAAGGGTTATGTATAGTTAATATATATAGCTGTGTTCTTACTGTATAGTAGAGGTACCAGAGACCTGGGGTTATTAAGGGTTATGTATAGGTAATATATATAGTTGTGTTCTTACTGTATAGTAGAGGTACCAGAGACCTGGGGTTATTAAGGGTTATTAAGGGTTATGTATAGTTAATATATATAGCTGTGTTCTTACTGTATAGTAGAGGTACCAGAGTCCTGGGGTTATTAAGGGTTATTAAGGGTTATTAAGGGTTATGTATAGTTAATATATATAGCTGTGTTCTTACTGTATAGTAGAGGTACCAGAGACCTGGGGTTATTAAGGGTTATGTATAGTTAATATATATAGCTGTGTTCTTACTGTATAGTAGAGGTACCAGAGACCTGGGGTTATTAAGGGTTATTAAGGGTTATGTATAGTTAATATATATAGCTGTGTTCTTACTGTATAGTAGAGGTACCAGAGTCCTGGGGTTATTAAGGGTTATTAAGGGTTATGTATAGTTAATATATATAGCTGTGTTCTTACTGTATAGTAGAGGTACCAGAGACCTGGGGTTATTAAGGGTTATTAAGGGTTATGTATAGTTAATATATATAGCTGTGTTCTTACTGTATAGTAGATGTACCAGAGTCCTGGGGTTATTAAGGGTTATGTATAGTTAATATATATAGCTGTGTTCTTACTGTGTAGTAGAGGTACCAGAGTCCTGGGTTAGGGTTATTAAGGGTTATGTATAGTTAATATATATAGCTGTGTTCTTACTGTATAGTAGTCGTACCAGAGACCTGGGGTTATTAAGGGTTATGTATAGTTAATATATATAGCTGTGTTCTTACTGTATAGTAGAGGTACCAGAGTCCTGGGTTAGGGTTATTAAGGGTTATGTATAGTTAATATATATAGCTGTGTTATTACTGTGTAGTAGAGGTACCAGAGTCCTGGGGTTATTAAGAGTTATTAAGGGTTATGTATAGTTAATATATATAGCTGTGTTCTTACTGTGTAGTAGAGGTACCAGAGTCCTGGGGTTATTAAGGGTTATTAAGGGTTATGTATAGTTAATATATATAGCTGTGTTCTTACTGTGTAGTAGAGGTACCAGAGTCCTGGGGTTATTAAGGGTTATTAAGGGTTATGTATAGTTAATATATATAGCTGTGTTCTTACTGTGTAGTAGAGGTACCAGAGACCTGGGGTTATTAAGGGTTATTAAGGGTTATGTATAGTTAATATATGTAGCTGTGTTATTACTGTATAGTAGAGGTACCAGAGTCCTGGGTTAGGGTTATTAAGGGTTATTAAGGGTTATGTATAGTTAATATATATAGCTGTGTTCTTACTGTATAGTAGTCGTACCAGAGACCTGGGGTTATTAAGGGTTATTAAGGGTTATGTATAGTTAATATATATAGCTGTGTTCTTACTGTATAGTAGAGGTACCAGAGTCCTGGGTTAGGGTTATTAAGGGTTATGTATAGTTAATATATATAGCTGTGTTATTACTGTGTAGTAGAGGTACCAGAGTCCTGGGGTTATTAAGGGTTATTAAGGGTTATGTATAGTTAATATATATAGCTGTGTTCTTACTGTGTAGTAGAGGTACCAGAGTCCTGGGGTTATTAAGGGTTATTAAGGGTTATGTATAGTTAATATATATAGCTGTGTTCTTACTGTGTAGTAGAGGTACCAGAGTCCTGGGGTTATTAAGGGTTATGTAAAGGTAATATATATAGTTGTGTTTTTACTGTATAGTAGAGGTACCAGAGACCTGGGGTTATTAAGGGTTATGTATAGTTAATATATATAGCTGTGTTCTTACTGTATAGTAGTCGTACCAGAGACCTGGGGTTATTAAGGGTTATTAAGGGTTATGTATAGTTAATATATATAGCTGTGTTCTTACTGTATAGTAGAGGTACCAGAGACCTGGGGTTATTAAGGGTTATGTATAGTTAATATATATAGCTGTGTTCTTACTGTATAGTAGAGGTACCAGAGACCTGGGGTTATTAAGGGTTATGTATAGGTAATATATATAGTTGTGTTCTTACTGTATAGTAGAGGTACCAGAGACCTGGGGTTATTAAGGGTTATGTATAGTTAATATATATAGCTGTGTTCTTACTGTATAGTAGAGGTACCAGAGTCCTGGGTTAGGGTTATTAAGGGTTATGTATAGTTAATATATATAGCTGTGTTCTTACTGTATAGTAGAGGTACCAGAGTCCTGGGGTTATTAAGGGTTATGTATAGTTAATATATATAGCTGTGTTCTTACTGTATAGTAGAGGTACCAGAGACCTGGGGTTATTAAGGGTTATTAAGGGTTATGTATAGTTAATATATATAGCTGTGTTCTTACTGTATAGTAGAGGTACCAGAGTCCTGGGGTTATTAAGGGTTATGTATAGTTAATATATATAGCTGTGTTCTTACTGTATAGTAGAGGTACCAGAGACCTGGGGTTATTAAGGGTTATTAAGGGTTATGTATAGTTAATATATATAGCTGTGTTCTTACTGTATAGTAGAGGTACCAGAGTCCTGGGGTTATTAAGGGTTATGTATAGTTAATATATTTAGCTGTGTTCTTCCTGTGTAGTAGAGTTACCAGAGTCCTGGGGGTTATTAAGGGTTATTAAGGGTTATGTATAGTTAATATATATAGCTGTGTTCTTACTGTGTAGTAGAGGTACCAGAGTCCTGGGGTTATTAAGGGTTATGTATAGTTAATATATGTAGCTGTGTTCTTACTGTATAGTAGAGGTACCAGAGACCTGGGGTTATTAAGGGTTATGTATAGTTAATATATATAGCTGTGTTCTTACTGTATAGTAGAGGTACCAGAGTCCTGGGGTTATTAAGGGTTATTAAGGGTTATGTATAGTTAATATATATAGCTGTGTTCTTACTGTGTAGTAGAGTTACCAGATACCTGGGGTTATTAAGGGTTATGTATAGTTAATATATATAGCTGTGTTCTTGCTGTATAGTAGAGGTACCAGAGACCTGGGGTTATTAAGGGTTATGTATAGTTAATATATATAGCTATGTTCTTACTGTATAGTAGAGGTACCAGAGTCCTGGGGTTATTAAGGGTTATTAAGGGTTATGTATAGTTAATATATATAGCTGTGTTCTTACTATGTAGTAGAGTTACCAGAGACCTGGGGTTATTAAGGGTTATGTATAGTTAATATATATAGCTGTGTTCTTGCTGTATAGTAGAGGTACCAGAGTCCTGGGGTTATTAAGGGTTATGTATAGTTAATATATATAGCTGTGTTCTTACTGTATAGTAGAGGTACCAGAGTCCTGGGGTTATTAAGGGTTATTAAGGGTTATGTATAGTTAATATATATAGCTGTGTTCTTACTGTATAGTAGAGGTACCAGAGTCCTGGGGTTATTAAGGGTTATGTATAGTTAATATATATAGCTGTGTTCTTACTGTATAGTAGAGGTACCAGAGTCCTGGGTTAGGGTTATTAAGGGTTATGTATAGTTAATATATATAGCTGTGTTCTTACTGTATAGTAGAGGTACCAGAGTCCTGGGGTTATTAAGGGTTATGTATAGTTAATATATATAGCTGTGTTCTTACTGTATAGTAGAGGTACCAGAGTCCTGGGGTTATTAAGGGTTATGTATAGTTAATATATATAGCTGTGTTCTTACTGTATAGTAGAGGTACCAGAGTCCTGGGGTTATTAAGGGTTATTAAGGGTTATGTATAGTTAATATATATAGCTGTGTTCTTACTGTATAGTAGAGGTACCAGAGTCCTGGGGTTATTAAGGGTTATGTATAGTTAATATATATAGCTGTGTTCTTACTGTATAGTAGAGGTACCAGAGTCCTGGGTTAGGGTTATTAAGGGTTATGTATAGTTAATATATATAGCTGTGTTCTTACTGTATAGTAGAGGTACCAGAGTCCTGGGGTTATTAAGGGTTATGTATAGTTAATATATATAGCTGTGTTCTTACTGTATAGTAGAGGTACCAGAGTCCTGGGGTTATTAAGGGTTATGTATAGTTAATATATATAGCTGTGTTCTTACTGTATAGTAGAGGTACCAGAGTCCTGGGGTTATTAAGGGTTATTAAGGGTTAATATATATAGCTGTGTTCTTACTGTATAGTAGAGGTACCAGAGTCCTGGGGGTTATTAAGGGTTATGTATAGTTAATATACACTGCTCAAAAAAATAAAGGGAACACTTAAACAACACAATGTAACTCCAAGTCAATCACACTTCTGTGAAATCAAACTGTCCACTTAGGAAGCAACACTGATTGACAATACATTTCACATGCTGTTGTGCAAATGGAATAGACAAAAGGTGGAAATTATAGGCAATTAGCATGACACCCCCAAAAAAGGAGTGATTCTGCAGGTGGTGATCACAGACCACTTCTCAGTTCCTATGCTTCCTGGCTGATGTTTTGGTCACTTTTGAATGCTGGCGGTGCTCTCACTCTAGTGGTAGCATGAGACGGAGTCTACAACCCACACAAGTGGCTCAGGTAGTGCAGTTCATCCAGGATGGCACATCAATGCGAGCTGTGGCAAAAAGGTTTGCTGTGTCTGTCAGCGTAGTGTCCAGAGCATGGAGGCGCTACCAGGAGACAGGCCAGTACATCAGGAGACGTGGAGGAGGCCGTAGGAGGGCAACAACCCAGCAGCAGGACCGCTACCTCCGCCTTTGTGCAAGGAGGTGCACTGCCAGAGCCCTGCAAAATGACCTCCAGCAGGCCACAAATGTGCATGTGTCTGCACAAACGGTCAGAAACAGACTCCATGAGGGTGGTATGAGGGCCCGACGTCCACAGGTGGGGGTTGTGCTTACAGCCCAACACCGTGCAGGACGTTTGGCATTTGCCAGAGAACACCAAGATTGGCAAATTCGCCACTGGCGCCCTGTGCTCTTCACAGATGGAAGCAGGTTCACACTGAGCACATGAGACAGACGTGACAGGGTCTGGAGACGCAGTGGAGAACGTTCTGCTGCCTGCAACATCCTCCAGCATGACCGGTTTGGCGGTGGGTCAGTCATGGTGTGGGGTGGCATTTCTTTGTGGGGCCGCACAGCCCTCCATGTGCTCGCCAGAGGTAGCCTGACTGCCATTAGGTACCGAGATGAGATCCTCAGACCCCTTGTGAGACCATATGCTGACACATGCACATTTGTGGCCTGCTGGAGGTCATTTTGCAGGGCTCTGGCAGTGCACCTCCTTGCACAAAGGCGGAGGTAGCAGTCCTGCTGCTGGGTTGTTGCCCTCCTACGGCCTCCTCCACGTCTCCTGATGTACTGGCCTGTCTCCTGGTAGCGCCTCCATGCTCTGGACACTACGCTGACAGACACAGCAAACCTTTTTGCCACAGCTCGCATTGATGTGCCATCCTGGATGAACTGCACTACCTGAGCCACTTGTGTGGGTTGTAGACTCCGTCTCATGCTACCACTAGAGTGAGAGCACCGCCAGCATTCAAAAGTGACCAAAACATCAGCCAGGAAGCATAGGAACTGAGAAGTGGTCTGTGGTCACCACCTGCAGAATCACTCCTTTATTGGGGGTGTCTTGCTAATTGCCTATAATTTCCACCTTTTGTCTATTCCATTTGCACAACAGCATGTGAAATTTATTGTCAATCAGTGTTGCTTCCTAAGTGGACAGTTTGATTTCACAGAAGTGTGATTGACTTGGAGTTACATTGTGTTGTTTAAGTGTTCCCTTTATTTTTTTGAGCAGTGTATATTTAGCTGTGTTATTACTGTATAGTAGAGTTACCAGAGTCCTGGGGTTATTAAGGGTTATGTATAGTTAATATATATAGCTGTGTTTTTACTGTATAGTAGAGGTACCAGAGTCCTGGGGTTATTAAGGGTTATTAAGGGTTATGTATAGTTAATATATATAGCTGTGTTCTTACTGTATAGTAGAGGTACCAGAGACCTGGGGTTATTAAGGGTTATTAAGGGTTATGTATAGTTAATATATTTAGCTGTGTTCTTACTGTGTAGTAGAGGTACCAGAGTCCTGGGGTTATTAAGGGTTATGTATAGTTAATATATATAGCTGTGTTCTTACTGTGTAGTAGAGGTACCAGAGACCTGGGGTTATTAAGGGTTATGTATAGTTAATATATATAGCTGTGTTCTTACTGTATAGTAGAGGTACCAGAGTCCTGGGGTTATTAAGGGTTATTAAGGGTTATGTATAGTTAATATATATAGCTGTGTTCTTACTGTATAGTAGTCGTACCAGAGTCCTGGGGTTATTAAGGGTTATGTATAGTTAATATATATAGCTGTGTTCTTACTGTATAGTAGTCGTACCAGAGACCTTGAGGGAAGTAGCCCACAACATAGTCCACACCTGGATCTAATACGGGTGTCACCATCAAACTCTTCCCCCATAGGAACTGTCTGTCTATCCCATACGTTCTCACGTCCTTGGGGAACCTAAAAATATGAACACACATTGGTCAGGAACATCCTGAAAGAGCTGTGTGTGTGTGTGTGTGTGTGTGTGTGTGTGTTGGTTCTTCTATCCTTGTGGGGACCTAAAATCCCCCACAAGGATAGTGAAACAAGGAAAATTCTCCCTTGTAGAGACATTTCCCACATCCCCATGAGGACTAGGATGAGGTTTAGGGTCACAATTAAGGCCTGAGGAGGTGTGGTATATGACCAATATACCACGGCTAAGGACTGTGTCCAGGCACGCCGCAGTGGGCCGGATCCTCCGAGGTGCCTTATCGCTATTATAAACTGGTTACCGACGTAGTTAGAGCAGTAAATATACAGGTCTGTTATATCACGGCTGTCAGCATTCAGGCCTCGAACCACCCAGTTTATAATTAGGGTTAGGGGTTAGGGGTTAGGGGGAAATAGGATATTGAATAGAAATTAATTTGTGTGTGTGTCCCAGTGTGTGTGTCCCAGTGTGTGTGTCCCAGTGTGTGTGTCCCAGTGTGTGTGTGTGTGTCCCAGTGTGTGTGTGTGTCCCAGTGTGTGTGTGTCTGGAACTCACTCGAACAGCAGAGGGCGAGCGACGGTGTGTCCGTGTGTGTGTGCACGGTGGAACAGTGTGTAGAGCAGAGGGAAGAGAGAGTAGCGTAGCAGGAGAGACTGTTTCATGGCTGAACGGGCTCGAGGGCTGAACACTGGAGGGTCCTGGGGCTGGAAGGAGAGAGACGCAGAGCACACAAACACACAGAATATACAGATACAATGACAGTTTGTGTCAGGGCCACATTGGGAGGGGGGGGGGGGGGGGGCACATTGGGGGTCTTACCTTCTGGTCGATAGCGTTGTGGTTGCGTGTGAAAGGGTAGAAGGCTCCTAGCTGTGTCCAGCGAACACACAGCTCCTCCTCAGTCTGCTCACTGAAGCCACAGACATCAGCCCCCACCAGTGGGACACCCAGGAGGTTAAAGGTTAACATACCTGGAGGGGGAGGGAGGGAGAGGGATTGAGGTGAGACATGATTAGACACCAGGCCTAGTTCCATGTGACCTCTAGAGAGAGATGAGACATGATTAGACACCAGGCCTAGTTCCATGTGACCTCTAGAGAGATGTAGAAAGAGACGGTCTGATATAAAGCCCAGAACAGGACCTCATAGCCTCATCATTAGCTCTTTTGACAATACCATCTATATAAAGGTATTTTGCTCCAGTCCTAAAGAAATGAAAAGTAGTATCCATTTGTACAACGTTACTGTCAGTTTAGTCCTAGTTTGGTTGAGTAGAAAACCATCAGAATGGGCCTTTACTACTCAGAAAACATACAACTTTCATCATGCAGAAACGTCAAATACTGTCAAAAATAAGACAAATATCCAGATAAGATGTTTTGGCCATATCACCAGCATGCATGCATGCATGCATGCATGCATGCATGCATGCATATATATATATATATATATATGCATGCATGCATGCTGGTGATATGGCCAAAACATCTTATCTGGATATTTGTCTTATTTTTGACAGTATTTGACGTTTCTGCATGATGAAAGTTGTATGTTTTCTGAGTAGTAAAGGCCCATTCTGATGGTTTTCTACTCAACCAAACTAGGACTAAACTGACAGTAACGTTGTACAAATGGATACTACTTTTCATTTCTTTAGGACTGGAGCAAAATACCTTTGCATATATATATATATATATATATATAGATAGAGAGAGAGAGAGAGAGAGAGATAGAGAGATAGAGAGAGAGAGAGAGAGAGAGAAGAGAGA
>NW_024059674.1:0-211003 GCF_016432855.1 Salvelinus namaycush | reverse complement strand
TAGGTCAGCCTAGTGTGTCCTGTCTAGGTCAGCCTAGTGTGTCATGTCTAGGTCAGCCTAGTGTGTTCTGTCTAGGTCAGCCTAGTGTGTCATGTCTAGGTCAGCCTAGTGTGTTCTGTCTAGGTCAGCCTAGTGTGTTCTGTCTAGGTCAGCCTAGTGTGTTCTGTCTAGGTCAGCCTAGTGTGTTCTGTCTAGGTCAGCCTAGTGTGTTCTGTCTAGGTCAGCCTAGTGTGATCTGTCTAGGTCAGCCTGGTGTGTTCTGTCTAGGTCAGCCTAGTGTGTTCTGTCAAGGTCAGCCTAGTGTGTTCTGTCTAGGTCAGCCTAGTGTGCTCTGTCTAGGTCAGCCCAGTGTGTTCTGTCTAGGTCAGCCTAGTGTGTTCTGTCTAGGTCAGCCTAGTGTGTTCTGTCTAGGTCAGCCTAGTGTGTTCTGTCTAGGTCAGCCTAGTGTGTTCTGTCTAGGTCAGCCTAGTGTGTCCTGTCTAGGTCAGCCTAGTGTGCCCTGTCTAGGTCAGCCTAGTGTGTCCTGTCTAGGCCAGCCTAGTGTGTTCTGTCTAGGTCAGCCTAGTGTGATCTGTCTAGGTCAGCCTAGTGTGTTCTGTCTAGGTCAGCCTAGTGTGTCCTGTCTAGTCCAGCCTAGTGTGTTCTGTCTAGGTCAGCCTAGTGTGATCTGTCTAGGTCAGCCTAGTGTGATCTGTCTAGGTCAGCCTAGTGTGATCTGTCTAGGTCAGCCTAGTGTGTTCTGTCTAGGTCAGCCTAGTGTGTTCTGTCTAGGTCAGCCTAGTGTGTTATGTCTAGGTCAGCCTAGTGTGTTCTGTCTAGGTCAGCCTAGTGTGTCCTGTCTAGGTCAGCCTAGTGTGATCTGTCTAGGTCAGCCTAGTGTGTCCTGTCTAAGTCAGCCTAGTGTGTTCTGTCTAGGTCAGCCTAGTGTGTTCTGTCTAGGTCAGCCTAGTGTGTTCTGTCTAGGTCAGCCTAGTGTGTCCTGTCTAGGTCAGTCTAGTGTGTTCTGTCTAGGTCAGCCTAGTGTGCCCTGTCTAGGTCAGCCTAGTGTGTTCTGTCTAGGTCAGCCTAGTGTGATCTGTCTAGGTCAGCCTAGTGTGTCCTGTCTAGGTCAGCCTAGTGTGTCCTGTCTAGGTCAGCCTAGTGTGTTCTGTCTAGGTCAGCCTAGTGTGTTCTGTCTAGGTCAGCCTAGTGTGTTCTGTCTAGGTCAGCCTAGTGTGCTCTGTCTAGGTCAGCCCAGTGTGTTCTGTCTAGGTCAGCCTAGTGTGTTCTGTCTAGGTCAGCCTAGTGTGTTCTGTCTAGGTCAGCCTAGTGTGTTCTGTCTAGGTCAGCCTAGTGTGTTCTGTCTAGGTCAGCCTAGTGTGTCCTGTCTAGGTCAGCCTAGTGTGCCCTGTCTAGGTCAGCCTAGTGTGTCCTGTCTAGGCCAGCCTAGTGTGTTCTGTCTAGGTCAGCCTAGTGTGATCTGTCTAGGTCAGCCTAGTGTGTTCTGTCTAGGTCAGCCTAGTGTGTCCTGTCTAGTCCAGCCTAGTGTGTTCTGTCTAGGTCAGCCTAGTGTGATCTGTCTAGGTCAGCCTAGTGTGATCTGTCTAGGTCAGCCTAGTGTGATCTGTCTAGGTCAGCCTAGTGTGTTCTGTCTAGGTCAGCCTAGTGTGTTCTGTCTAGGTCAGCCTAGTGTGTTATGTCTAGGTCAGCCTAGTGTGTTCTGTCTAGGTCAGCCTAGTGTGTCCTGTCTAGGTCAGCCTAGTGTGATCTGTCTAGGTCAGCCTAGTATGTCCTGTCTAGATCAGCCTAGTGTGTTCTGTCTAGGTCAGCCTAGTGTGTTCTGTCTAGGTCAGCCTAGTGTGTTCTGTCTAGGTCAGCCTAGTGTGTCCTGTCTAGGTCAGTCTAGTGTGTTCTGTCTAGGTCAGCCTAGTGTGCCCTGTCTAGGTCAGCCTAGTGTGTTCTGTCTAGGTCAGCCTAGTGTGATCTGTCTAGGTCAGCCTAGTGTGTCCTGTCTAGGTCAGCCTAGTGTGTTCTGTCTAGGTCAGCCTAGTGTGTTCTGTCTAGGTCAGCCTAGTGTGTTCTGTCTAGGCCATTCTAGTGTGTCCTGTCTAGGTCAGCCTAGTGTGTTCTGTCTAGGTCAGCCTAGTGTGTCCTGTCTAGGTCAGCCTAGTGTGTTCTGTCTAGGTCAGCCTATTGTGTTCTGTCTAGGTCAGCCTAGTGTGTCCTGTCTAGGTCAGCCTAGTGTGTCCTGTCTAGGTCAGCCTAGTGTGTTCTGTCTAGGTCAGCCTAGTGTGTCCTGTCTAGGTCAGCCTAGTGTGATCTGTCTAGGTCAGCCTAGTGTGTCCTGTCTAGGTCAGCCTAGTGTGTCCTGTCTAGGTCAGCCTAGTGTGTCCTGTCTAGGTCAGCCTAGTGTGTCCTGTCTAGGTCAGCCTAGTGTGTTCTGTCTAGGTCAGCCTAGTGTGTCCTGTCTAGGTCAGCCTAGTGTGTTCTGTCTAGGTCAGCCTAGTGTGTTCTGTCTAGGTCAGCCTAGTGTGTTCTGTCTAGGTCAGCCTAGTGTGTTCTGTCTAGGTCAGCCTAATGTGTTCTGTCTAGGTCAGCCTAGTGTGATCTGTCTAGGTCAGCCTAGTGTGTTCTGTCTAGGTCAGCCTAGTGTGTTCTGTCTAGGTCAGCCTAGTGTGATCTGTCTAGGTCAGCCTAGTGTGATCTGTCTAGGTCAGCCTAGTGTGATCTGTCTAGGTCAGCCTAGTGTGATCTGTCTAGGTCAGCCTAGTGTGTTCTGTCTAGGTCAGCCTAGTGTGTTCTGTCTAGGTCATCCTAGTGTGATCTGTCTAGGTCAGCCTAGTGTGTTCTGTCTAGGTCAGCCTAGTGTGATCTGTCTAGGTCAGCCTAGTGTGTTCTGTCTAGACCAGCCTAGTGTGATCTGTCTAGGTCAGCCTAGTGTGATCTGTCTAGGTCAGCCTAGTGTGTTCTGTCTAGGTCAGCCTAGTGTGTCCTGTCTAGGTCAGCCTAGTGTGTTCTGTCTAGGTCAGCCTAGTGTGTCCTGTCTAGGTCAGCCTAGTGTGTTCTGTCTAGGTCAGCCTAGTGTGTTCTGTCTAGGTCAGCCAAGTGTGTTCTGTCTAGGTCAGCCTAATGTGTTCTGTCTAGGTCAGCCTAGTGTGTTCTGTCTAGGTCAGCCTAGTGTGTTCTGTCTAGGTCAGCCTAGTGTGTTCTGTCTAGGTCAGCCTAGTGTGTTCTGTCTAGGTCAGCCTAGTGTGTTCTGTCTAGGTCAGCCTAGTGTGTTCTGTCTAGGTCAGCCTAGTGTGTTCTGTCTAGGTCAGCCTAGTGTGTTCTGTCTAGGTCAGCCTAGTGTGTTCTGTCTAGGTCAGCCTAGTGTGTTCTGTCTAGGTCAGCCTAGTGTGTTCTGTCTAGGTCAGCCTAGTGTGATCTGTCTAGACCAGCCTAGTGTGTTCTGTCTAGGTCAGCCTAGTGTGTTCTGTCTAGGTCAGCCTAGTGTGTTCTGTCTAGGTCAGCCTAGTGTGTTCTGTCTAGGTCAGCCTAGTGTGATCTGTCTAGACCAGCCTAGTGTGTTCTGTCTAGGTCAGCCTAATGTGTTCTGGCTAGGTCAGCCAAGTGTGTTCTGTCTAGGTCAGCCTAATGTGTTCTGGCTAGGTCAGCCTAGTGTGTTCTGTCTAGGTCAGCCTAGTGTGATCTGTCTAGGTCAGCCTAGTGTGTCCTGTCTAGGTCAGCCTAGTGTGTTCTGTCTAGGTCAGCCTAGTGTGTTCTGTCTAGACCAGCCTAGTGTGTTCTGTCTAGGTCAGCCTAGTGTGTTCTGTCTAGGTCAGCCTAGTGTGTTCTGTCTAGGTCAGCCTAGTGTGTTCTGTCTAGGTCAGCCTAGTGTGATCTGTCTAGGTCAGCCTAGTGTGTTCTGTCTAGGTCAGCCTAGTGTGATCTGTCTAGGTCAGCCTAGTGTGTTCTGTCTAGGTCAGCCTAGTGTGTCCTGTCTAGGTCAGCCTAGTGTGATCTGTCTAGGTCAGCCTAGTGTGTTCTGTCTAGGTCAGCCTAGTGTGTTCTGTCTAGGTCAGCCTAGTGTGTTCTGTCTAGGTCAGCCTAGTGTGTCCTGTCTAGGTCAGCCTAGTGTGATCTGTCTAGGTCAGCCTAGTGTGTCCTGTCTAGACCAGCCTAGTGTGTTCTGTCTAGGTCAGCCTAGTGTGTCCTGTCTAGGTCAGCCTAGTGTGATCTGTCTAGGTCAGCCTAGTGTGATCTGTCTAGGTCAGCCTAGTGTGTTCTGTCTAGGTCAGCCTAGTGTGTTCTGTCTAGGTCAGCCTAGTGTGATCTGTCTAGGTCAGCCTAGTGTGATCTGTCTAGGTCAGCCTAGTGTGATCTGTCTAGACCAGCCTAGTGTGATCTGTCTAGACCAGCCTAGTGTGATCTGTCTAGACCAGCCTAGTGTGTTCTGTCTAGGTCATCCTAGTGTGATCTGTCTAGGTCAGACTAGTGTGTTCTGTCTAGGTCAGCCTAGTGTGTTCTGTCTAGACCAGCCTAGTGTGATCTGTCTAGACCAGCCTAGTGTGATCTGTCTAGACCAGCCTAGTGTGATCTGTCTAGACCAGCCTAGTGTGTTCTGTCTAGACCAGCCTAGTGTGTTCTGTCTAGGTCAGCCTAGTGTGTTCTGTCTAGGTCAGCCTAGTGTGATCTGTCTAGGTCAGCCTAGTGTGTTCTGTCTAGGTCAGCCTAGTGTGATCTGTCTAGGTCAGCCTAGTGTGTTCTGTCTAGGTCAGCCTAGTGTGTCCTGTCTAGGTCAGCCTAGTGTGATCTGTCTAGGTCAGCCTAGTGTGTTCTGTCTAGGTCAGCCTAGTGTGTTCTGTCTAGGTCAGCCTAGTGTGTTCTGTCTAGGTCAGCCTAGTGTGTCCTGTCTAGGTCAGCCTAGTGTGATCTGTCTAGGTCAGCCTAGTGTGTCCTGTCTAGACCAGCCTAGTGTGTTCTGTCTAGGTCAGCCTAGTGTGTCCTGTCTAGGTCAGCCTAGTGTGATCTGTCTAGGTCAGCCTAGTGTGATCTGTCTAGGTCAGCCTAGTGTGTTCTGTCTAGGTCAGCCTAGTGTGTTCTGTCTAGGTCAGCCTAGTGTGATCTGTCTAGGTCAGCCTAGTGTGATCTGTCTAGGTCAGCCTAGTGTGATCTGTCTAGACCAGCCTAGTGTGATCTGTCTAGACCAGCCTAGTGTGATCTGTCTAGACCAGCCTAGTGTGTTCTGTCTAGGTCATCCTAGTGTGATCTGTCTAGGTCAGACTAGTGTGTTCTGTCTAGGTCAGCCTAGTGTGTTCTGTCTAGACCAGCCTAGTGTGATCTGTCTAGACCAGCCTAGTGTGATCTGTCTAGACCAGCCTAGTGTGATCTGTCTAGACCAGCCTAGTGTGTTCTGTCTAGACCAGCCTAGTGTGTTCTGTCTAGGTCAGCCTAGTGTGATCTGTCTAGGTCAGCCTAGTGTGTCCTGTCTAGGTCAGCCTAGTGTGTTCTGTCTAGGTCAGCCTAGTGTGTTCTGTCTAGGTCAGCCTAGTGTGTTCTGTCTAGGTCAGCCTAGTGTGTTCTGTCTAGACCAACCTAGTGTGTCCTGTCTAGGCCAGCCTAGTGTGTTCTGTCTAGGTCAGCCTAGTGTGTTCTGTCTAGACCAGCCTAGTGTGATCTGTCTAGGTCAGCCTAGTGTGTTCTGTCTAGACCAGCCTAGTGTGTTCTGTCTAGGTCAGCCTAGTGTGTTCTGTCTAGACCAGCCTAGTGTGTTCTGTCTAGGTCAGCCTAGTGTGTTCTGTCTAGACCAACCTAGTGTGTCCTGTCTAGGTCAGCCTAGTGTGATCTGTCTAGGTCAGCCTAGTGTGTCCTGTCTAGACCAGCCTAGTGTGTTCTGTCTAGGTCAGCCTAGTGTGTCCTGTCTAGGTCAGCCTAGTGTGATCTGTCTAGGTCAGCCTAGTGTGATCTGTCTAGGTCAGCCTAGTGTGTTCTGTCTAGGTCAGCCTAGTGTGATCTGTCTAGGTCAGCCTAGTGTGATCTGTCTAGGTCAGCCTAGTGTGATCTGTCTAGGTCAGCCTAGTGTGATCTGTCTAGGTCAGCCTAGTGTGTTCTGTCTAGGTCAGCCTAGTGTGTTCTGTCTAGGTCATCCTAGTGTGATCTGTCTAGGTCAGCCTAGTGTGTTCTGTCTAGGTCAGCCTAGTGTGATCTGTCTAGGTCAGCCTAGTGTGTTCTGTCTAGACCAGCCTAGTGTGATCTGTCTAGGTCAGCCTAGTGTGTTCTGTCTAGGTCAGCCTAGTGTGATCTGTCTAGGTCAGCCTAGTGTGTTCTGTCTAGACCAGCCTAGTGTGATCTGTCTAGGTCAGCCTAGTGTGATCTGTCTAGGTCAGCCTAGTGTGTTCTGTCTAGGTCAGCCTAGTGTGTCCTGTCTAGGTCAGCCTAGTGTGTTCTGTCTAGGTCAGCCTAGTGTGTCCTGTCTAGGTCAGCCTAGTGTGTTCTGTCTAGGTCAGCCTAGTGTGTTCTGTCTAGGTCAGCCAAGTGTGTTCTGTCTAGGTCAGCCTAATGTGTTCTGTCTAGGTCAGCCTAGTGTGTTCTGTCTAGGTCAGCCTAGTGTGTTCTGTCTAGGTCAGCCTAGTGTGTTCTGTCTAGGTCAGCCTAGTGTGTTCTGTCTAGGTCAGCCTAGTGTGTTCTGTCTAGGTCAGCCTAGTGTGTTCTGTCTAGGTCAGCCTAGTGTGTTCTGTCTAGGTCAGCCTAGTGTGTTCTGTCTAGGTCAGCCTAGTGTGTTCTGTCTAGGTCAGCCTAGTGTGTTCTGTCTAGGTCAGCCTAGTGTGATCTGTCTAGACCAGCCTAGTGTGTTCTGTCTAGGTCAGCCTAGTGTGTTCTGTCTAGGTCAGCCTAGTGTGTTCTGTCTAGGTCAGCCTAGTGTGTTCTGTCTAGGTCAGCCTAGTGTGATCTGTCTAGACCAGCCTAGTGTGTTCTGTCTAGGTCAGCCTAATGTGTTCTGGCTAGGTCAGCCAAGTGTGTTCTGTCTAGGTCAGCCTAATGTGTTCTGGCTAGGTCAGCCTAGTGTGTTCTGTCTAGGTCAGCCTAGTGTGATCTGTCTAGGTCAGCCTAGTGTGTCCTGTCTAGGTCAGCCTAGTGTGTTCTGTCTAGGTCAGCCTAGTGTGTTCTGTCTAGACCAGCCTAGTGTGTTCTGTCTAGGTCAGCCTAGTGTGTTCTGTCTAGGTCAGCCTAGTGTGTTCTGTCTAGGTCAGCCTAGTGTGTTCTGTCTAGGTCAGCCTAGTGTGATCTGTCTAGGTCAGCCTAGTGTGTTCTGTCTAGGTCAGCCTAGTGTGATCTGTCTAGGTCAGCCTAGTGTGTTCTGTCTAGGTCAGCCTAGTGTGTCCTGTCTAGGTCAGCCTAGTGTGATCTGTCTAGGTCAGCCTAGTGTGTTCTGTCTAGGTCAGCCTAGTGTGTTCTGTCTAGGTCAGCCTAGTGTGTTCTGTCTAGGTCAGCCTAGTGTGTCCTGTCTAGGTCAGCCTAGTGTGATCTGTCTAGGTCAGCCTAGTGTGTCCTGTCTAGACCAGCCTAGTGTGTTCTGTCTAGGTCAGCCTAGTGTGTCCTGTCTAGGTCAGCCTAGTGTGATCTGTCTAGGTCAGCCTAGTGTGATCTGTCTAGGTCAGCCTAGTGTGTTCTGTCTAGGTCAGCCTAGTGTGTTCTGTCTAGGTCAGCCTAGTGTGATCTGTCTAGGTCAGCCTAGTGTGATCTGTCTAGGTCAGCCTAGTGTGATCTGTCTAGACCAGCCTAGTGTGATCTGTCTAGACCAGCCTAGTGTGATCTTTCTAGACCAGCCTAGTGTGTTCTGTCTAGGTCATCCTAGTGTGATCTGTCTAGGTCAGACTAGTGTGTTCTGTCTAGGTCAGCCTAGTGTGATCTGTCTAGGTCAGCCTAGTGTGTTCTGTCTAGACCAGCCTAGTGTGATCTGTCTAGACCAGCCTAGTGTGATCTGTCTAGACCAGCCTAGTGTGATCTGTCTAGACCAGCCTAGTGTGTTCTGTCTAGACCAGCCTAGTGTGTTCTGTCTAGGTCAGCCTAGTGTGATCTGTCTAGGTCAGCCTAGTGTGTCCTGTCTAGGTCAGCCTAGTGTGTTCTGTCTAGGTCAGCCTAGTGTGTTCTGTCTAGGTCAGCCTAGTGTGTTCTGTCTAAGTCAGCCTAGTGTGATCTGTCTAGGTCAGCCTAGTGTGTTCTGTCTAGACCAGCCTAGTGTGTTCTGTCTAGGTCAGCCTAGTGTGTTCTGTCTAGACCAGCCTAGTGTGTTCTGTCTAGGTCAGCCTAGTGTGTTCTGTCTAGACCAACCTAGTGTGTCCTGTCTAGGTCAGCCTAGTGTGATCTGTCTAGGTCAGCCTAGTGTGTCCTGTCTAGACCAGCCTAGTGTGTTCTGTCTAGGTCAGCCTAGTGTGTCCTGTCTAGGTCAGCCTAGTGTGATCTGTCTAGGTCAGCCTAGTGTGATCTGTCTAGGTCAGCCTAGTGTGTTCTGTCTAGGTCAGCCTAGTGTGATCTGTCTAGGTCAGCCTAGTGTGATCTGTCTAGGTCAGCCTAGTGTGATCTGTCTAGGTCAGCCTAGTGTGATCTGTCTAGGTCAGCCTAGTGTGTTCTGTCTAGGTCAGCCTAGTGTGTTCTGTCTAGGTCATCCTAGTGTGATCTGTCTAGGTCAGCCTAGTGTGTTCTGTCTAGGTCAGCCTAGTGTGATCTGTCTAGGTCAGCCTAGTGTGTTCTGTCTAGACCAGCCTAGTGTGATCTGTCTAGGTCAGCCTAGTGTGATCTGTCTAGGTCAGCCTAGTGTGTTCTGTCTAGGTCAGCCTAGTGTGTCCTGTCTAGGTCAGCCTAGTGTGTTCTGTCTAGGTCAGCCTAGTGTGTCCTGTCTAGGTCAGCCTAGTGTGTTCTGTCTAGGTCAGCCTAGTGTGTTCTGTCTAGGTCAGCCAAGTGTGTTCTGTCTAGGTCAGCCTAATGTGTTCTGTCTAGGTCAGCCTAGTGTGTTCTGTCTAGGTCAGCCTAGTGTGTTCTGTCTAGGTCAGCCTAGTGTGTTCTGTCTAGGTCAGCCTAGTGTGTTCTGTCTAGGTCAGCCTAGTGTGTTCTGTCTAGGTCAGCCTAGTGTGTTCTGTCTAGGTCAGCCTAGTGTGTTCTGTCTAGGTCAGCCTAGTGTGTTCTGTCTAGGTCAGCCTAGTGTGTTCTGTCTAGGTCAGCCTAGTGTGTTCTGTCTAGGTCAGCCTAGTGTGTTCTGTCTAGGTCAGCCTAGTGTGATCTGTCTAGACCAGCCTAGTGTGTTCTGTCTAGGTCAGCCTAGTGTGTTCTGTCTAGGTCAGCCTAGTGTGTTCTGTCTAGGTCAGCCTAGTGTGATCTGTCTAGACCAGCCTAGTGTGTTCTGTCTAGGTCAGCCTAATGTGTTCTGGCTAGGTCAGCCAAGTGTGTTCTGTCTAGGTCAGCCTAATGTGTTCTGGCTAGGTCAGCCTAGTGTGTTCTGTCTAGGTCAGCCTAGTGTGATCTGTCTAGGTCAGCCTAGTGTGTCCTGTCTAGGTCAGCCTAGTGTGTTCTGTCTAGGTCAGCCTAGTGTGTTCTGTCTAGACCAGCCTAGTGTGTTCTGTCTAGGTCAGCCTAGTGTGTTCTGTCTAGGTCAGCCTAGTGTGTTCTGTCTAGGTCAGCCTAGTGTGTTCTGTCTAGGTCAGCCTAGTGTGATCTGTCTAGGTCAGCCTAGTGTGTTCTGTCTAGGTCAGCCTAGTGTGATCTGTCTAGGTCAGCCTAGTGTGTTCTGTCTAGGTCAGCCTAGTGTGTCCTGTCTAGGTCAGCCTAGTGTGATCTGTCTAGGTCAGCCTAGTGTGTTCTGTCTAGGTCAGCCTAGTGTGATCTGTCTAGGTCAGCCTAGTGTGTCCTGTCTAGACCAGCCTAGTGTGTTCTGTCTAGGTCAGCCTAGTGTGTCCTGTCTAGGTCAGCCTAGTGTGATCTGTCTAGGTCAGCCTAGTGTGATCTGTCTAGGTCAGCCTAGTGTGTTCTGTCTAGGTCAGCCTAGTGTGTTCTGTCTAGGTCAGCCTAGTGTGATCTGTCTAGGTCAGCCTAGTGTGATCTGTCTAGGTCAGCCTAGTGTGATCTGTCTAGACCAGCCTAGTGTGATCTGTCTAGACCAGCCTAGTGTGATCTGTCTAGACCAGCCTAGTGTGTTCTGTCTAGGTCATCCTAGTGTGATCTGTCTAGGTCAGACTAGTGTGTTCTGTCTAGGTCAGCCTAGTGTGATCTGTCTAGGTCAGCCTAGTGTGTTCTGTCTAGACCAGCCTAGTGTGATCTGTCTAGACCAGCCTAGTGTGATCTGTCTAGACCAGCCTAGTGTGATCTGTCTAGACCAGCCTAGTGTGTTCTGTCTAGACCAGCCTAGTGTGTTCTGTCTAGGTCAGCCTAGTGTGATCTGTCTAGGTCAGCCTAGTGTGTCCTGTCTAGGTCAGCCTAGTGTGTTCTGTCTAGGTCAGCCTAGTGTGTTCTGTCTAGGTCAGCCTAGTGTGTTCTGTCTAGGTCAGCCTAGTGTGTTCTGTCTAGGTCAGCCTAGTGTGTTCTGTCTAGACCAACCTAGTGTGTCCTGTCTAGGCCAGCCTAGTGTGTTCTGTCTAGGTCAGCCTAGTGTGTTCTGTCTAGACCAGCCTAGTGTGATCTGTCTAGGTCAGCCTAGTGTGTTCTGTCTAGACCAGCCTAGTGTGTTCTGTCTAGGTCAGCCTAGTGTGTTCTGTCTAGACCAGCCTAGTGTGTTCTGTCTAGGTCAGCCTAGTGTGTTCTGTCTAGACCAACCTAGTGTGTCCTGTCTAGGTCAGCCTAGTGTGATCTGTCTAGGTCAGCCTAGTGTGTCCTGTCTAGACCAGCCTAGTGTGTTCTGTCTAGGTCAGCCTAGTGTGTCCTGTCTAGGTCAGCCTAGTGTGATCTGTCTAGGTCAGCCTAGTGTGATCTGTCTAGGTCAGCCTAGTGTGTTCTGTCTAGGTCCGCCTAGTGTGTTCTGTCTAGGTCAGCCTAGTGTGATCTGTCTAGGTCAGCCTAGTGTGATCTGTCTAGACCAGCCTAGTGTGATCTGTCTAGACCAGCCTAGTGTGATCTGTCTAGACCAGCCTAGTGTGATCTGTCTAGACCAGCCTAGTGTGTTCTGTCTAGGTCAGCCTAGTGTGTTCTGTCTAGGTCAGCCTAGTGTGATCTGTCTAGGTCAGCCTAGTGTGTCCTGTCTAGGTCAGCCTAGTGTGTTCTGTCTAGGTCAGCCTAGTGTGTTCTGTCTAGGTCAGCCTAGTGTGTTCTGTCTAGGTCAGCCAAGTGTGTTCTGTCTAGGTCAGCCTAGTGTGTTCTGTCTAGGTCAGCCTAGTGTGTCCTGTCTAGGTCAGCCTAGTGTGTCCTGTCTAGGTCAGCCTAGTGTGATCTGTCTAGGTCAGCCTAGTGTGTTCTGTCTAGGTCAGCCTAGTGTGTTCTGTCTAGACCAACCTAGTGTGTCCTGTCTAGGCCAGCCTAGTGTGTTCTGTCTAGGTCAGCCTAGTGTGTTCTGTCTAGACCAGCCTAGTGTGATCTGTCTAGGTCAGCCTAGTGTGTTCTGTCTAGGTCAGCCTAGTGTGATCTGTCTAGGTCAGCCTAGTGTGTCCTGTCTAGGTCAGCCTAGTGTGTTCTGTCTAGGTCAGTCTAGTGTGTTCTGTCTAGACCAGCCTAGTGTGTCCTGTCTAGGTCATTCTAGTGTGATCTGTCTAGGTCAGCCTAGTGTGATCTGTCTAGGTCAGCCTAGTGTGTCCTGTCTAGGTCAGCCTAGTGTGTTCTGTCTAGGTCAGCCTAGTGTGATCTGTCTAGGTCATTCTAGTGTGTTCTGTCTAGGTCAGCCTAGTGTGTCCTGTCTAGGTCAGCCTAGTGTGATCTGTCTAGGTCAGCCTAGTGTGTTCTGTCTAGGTCAGCCTAGTGTGATCTGTCTAGGTCAGCCTAGTGTGTTCTGTCTAGGTCAGCCTAGTGTGTTCTGTCTAGGTCAGCCTAGTGTGTCCTGTCTAGGTCAGCCTAGTGTGTTCTGTCTAGGTCAGCCTAGTGTGTTCTGTCTAGGTCAGCCTAGTGTGTTCTGTCTAGGTCAGCCTAGTGTGTTCTGTCTAGGTCAGCCTAGTGTGTCCTGTCTAGGTCAGCCTAGTGTGATCTGTCTAGGTCAGCCTAGTGTGATCTGTCTAGGTCAGCCTAGTGTGTCCTGTCTAGGTCAGCCTAGTGTGATCTGTCTAGGTCAGCCTAGTGTGATCTGTCTAGGTCAGCCTAGTGTGTTCTGTCTAGGCCATTCTAGTGTGTCCTGTCTAGGTCAGCCTAGTGTGTCCTGTCTAGGTCAGCCTAGTGTGTTTTGTCTAGGTCAGCCTAGTGTGTCCTGTCTAGGCCATTCTAGTGTGTCCTGTCTAGGTCAGCCTAGTGTGATCTGTCTAGGTCAGCCTAGTGTGTTCTAACTAGGTCAGCCTAGTGTGGTCAGCCTAGTCTGTTTTGTCTAGGTCAGCCTAGTGTGTCCTGTCTAGGTCAGCCTAGTGTGTTCTGTCTAGGTCAGCCTAGTGTGATCTGTCTAGGTCAGCCTAGTGTATTCTGTCTAGGTCAGCCTAGTGTGATCTGTCTAGGTCAGCCCAGTGTGATCTGTCTAGGTCAGCCTAGTGTGATCTGTCTAGGTCAGCCTAGTGTGTTCTGTCTAGGTCAGCCTAGTGTGATCTGTCTAGGTCAGCCTAGTGTGTTCTGTCTAGGTCAGCCTAGTGTGTCCTGTCTAGGTCAGCCTAGTGTGATCTGTCTAGGTCAGCCTAGTGTGTCCTGTCTAGGTCAGCCTAGTGTGTTCTGTCTAGGTCAGCCTAGTGTGTCCTGTCTAGGTCAGCCTAGTGTGTTCTGTCTAGGTCAGCCTAGTGTGTCCTGTCTAGGTCAGCCTAGTGTGATCTGTCTAGGTCAGCCTAGTATAACCAGCCTAGTGACAATGTGTTCTGACCAGGTCAGCCTAGTATAACCAGCCTAGTGTCAATATGTTCTGTCCAGGTCAGCCTAGTATAACCCGCCTAGTGTCAATGTGTTCTGTCCAGGTCAGCCTAGTATAACCAGCCTAGTGTCAATATGTTCCGTCCAGGTCAGCCTAGTATAACCAGCCTAGTGTCAATATGTTCCGTCCAGGTCAGCCTAGTATAACCAGCCTAGTGTCAATATGTTCTGTCCAGGTCAGCCTAGTATAACCAGCCTAGTGTCAATGTGTTCTGTCCAGGTCAGCCTAGTGTCAATGTGTTCTGTCCAGGTCAGCCTAGTATAACCAGCCTAGTGTCAATGTGTTCTGTCCAGGTCAGCCTAGTATAACCAGCCTAGTGTCAATATGTTCTGTCCAGGTCAGCCTAGTATAACCAGCCTAGTGTCAATGTGTTCTGTCCAGGTCAGCCTAGTATAACCAGCCTAGTGTCAATATGTTCCGTCCAGGTCAGCCTAGTATAACCAGCCTTGTGTCAATGTGTTCCATCCAGGTCAGCCTAGTATAACCAGCCTAGTGTCAATATGTTCCGACCAGGTCAGCCTAGTATAACCAGCCTAGTGTCAATATGTTCTGTCCAGGTCAGCCTAGTATAACCAGCCTAGTGTCAATATTTTCCGTCCAGGTCAGCCTAGTATAACCAGCCTAGTGTCAATATGTTCCGTCCAGGTCAGCCTAGTATAACCAGCCTAGTGTCAATATGTTCTGTCCAGGTCAGCCTAGTATAACCAGCCTAGTGTCAATGTGTTCTATCCAGGTCAGCCTAGTATAACCAGCCTAGTGTCAATATGTTCCGTCCAGGTCAGCCTAGTATAACCAGCCTAGTGTCAATATGTTCTGTCCAGGTCAGCCTAGTATAACCAGCCTAGTGTCAATGTGTTCTGACCAGGTCAGCCTAGTATAACCAGCCTAGTGTCAATATGTTCTGTCCAGGTCAGCCTATTATAACCAGCCTAGTGTCAATATGTTCTGTCCAGGTCAGCCTAGTGTCAATATGTTCTGTCCAGGTCAGCCTAGTATAACCAGCCTAGTGTCAATGTGTTCTGTCCAGGTCAGCCTAGTATAACCAGCCTAGTGTCAATGTGTTCTATCCAGGTCAACTTAGTGGGAACCTGAAGGCCCCTAGCCTCTACAAGTTTCTCCCATAAAACCTCAAGCCTGCCTCATCTCCCACCGTTCCTCCTGGTACAGAACACTGTCTGAGTTCTCTACAGAGAACCTGAATCCCCACATTAATGCCCAACGCTCTACCTCCTCAATGGGCTTCCTGTACCTTCCTGGCTGTGTATGATACCCCTCTTCTCCTCTTCCATAAGGCCCTTCACCTGCAAATAGAGACCTTCCAATATCCCGCCGTACCTGAGTAAACATCATTAATGATGATTGAGAACAGAGGACTAATCACACCCCCCTGCGGTGTACCATGATCCGCTATGTAGCTGCTCGATAGAGACTTCCCGACCCCTGACCTTTATCCACTTGTTCTTCCTTCTACCTACAAAAGATCGAGCTCGATTAGCAACCCCTCCTTTCAGATCATATCATACGTCTTCTCCACATCCAACAAGACAGACACGACCTTCTCCTTCTTCACCTGGGTCTTCCTGACCTCTGCTTCTAGGCAGACCACTCGGTTCCATAGCTCCCCTTCAATTCTGTGGCGATACTAACCCCCTTACTCTCCAGGAAGTTGGTTAGCCTCTCTGTAATCAACCTAAAACACGATTAGGGCTATTGGCCGATAGCTTGATGTCCTCGTTGGGTCCTCCCCTGGCTTCTGGATCGGCACCACTACTCCCTCAGTACAGACTCCATTACGTTATCCAGCACCTCATCACTGAAATGGGCCAACATGACATGGCACAGCTCATCCTGCTCAGGTGAAATGGGCCAACATGACATGGCACAGCTCATCCTGCTCAGGTGAAATGGGCCAACATGACATGGCACAGCTCATCCTGCTCAGGTGAAATTGACCCGAGAGACAACTGGCTTGTCTGATGCCTCTTCTAATACCTCGAAGGTATTTCAGACGGTTGCTAGGTGACCTTGGTACTGAAGACTGGCTGTTTGTTATGATTGTGTTTTTGCTTTTCATGTGTTGTTGTGTATAATGTTTATTTTAAATGCGTAGTTGAATGTGTTGTGTATTGTGGTGCTATTTTCTCATCTGGGAAAGAGACCTTGGTCTCAGCTTTGACTCCCTGTCAAAATAAAGGTACAACAAAATAAACCCAGCCTTGCCTATTGCCCTCTTCATCTCTGCCATAGTAGGGTGCTCCCCTCTCGTTCTCCCTCTCCTTCTGACAGAGGAGAAACGCTTTAGCCATCGTCTCCGCTTCCTCATCTGTTACTGCCATATTCTCCCACTCGTCAACACGGGATCCTATCCCTTCTGACCCCACACTTCTCACCCTTCCAATGCTCGCCTTGTGTATACGGTATGAAAGTGATCTGTCGTTTTCCAGGAAGTAGCCTTCTAGTCTATTCACTTTCGTAGGAGTTTTGAATGGTTTCATTATAAAAAACATCATCAAATGCATCTGGGAGAAGTACATTCATCCACAAAAAAGAGTATAATCTGAATGCAGATTGGCTGACAGCCTTGGTATATTAAAGCAATAAGGCCCGAGGGGGTGTGGTATATGGCCAATATACTACCAAGTTTATAATCTTTCACAAATTTGATGATAGAATTGTCAAAGCCCATTTAAAAAAAGGTTTGGTGAGGACAGGACCCCGGAAGCATGACGCATGACGACGCCACCTGCACATGGCATTACCAGACTGATTACCTCTGTAGCGAATCAGAATGCAAGCTCACGAGACTTCTGGGATGGTTGTAACCAGGCTAGATCCTCTCCACTAAAACCAGAAACCACATATGTTGAGAGGTGTTGCAATAGTGTAAATGTCATCGACAACACGTGCTGACTCTGGACAATGAAAGGGACTAGCACATTCACTAGCTTTACTTTTATTTCCATTGTTCACGTAACATGATTATGACATCACGTAACATGATTATGACATACAATCCATATCAATATTCCACAAACACCTCATTCTGAAATGATTGTCCACACACACACACACACACTTCTTTCAGCAATATCCTACTCTGAACAATCTCGACTTTCTAAAATAACATTGTTTACTAAGATGCTGAACATTGATATTAAAAGACAAGTTATTGTAAGTGTTAAGAACAGGGAAGAAGAGCTATTCTATGGACTACAAACCTACTATTTGGATTGTTGCATAATTAGCATATTATCACATGAATTAACCTTAATAAAATAGAAAGAACATTGATCACTTTATTAAAATGTTTATAGATACCACCAGCTAGTTTGCTCATGTCATTTCTTACGTTGGATTGACTGATTGTGTATTAGTATGTTTATCCGCTTTATACTGTTCAGTCTGCTGTCTTTACCTTTTCATGCTTTTTTTATAGTTTAAATGTATTTGATACAAATTGGCTTAAATCTTGAAACCATTAACCTTTCACAAAAACATTTCTCACTTAAAATAAAATACAATTCTTGGAAACATGCATCAGTGTGCAGATATATTTTTTACATTATGAAGTCATCATTGTTCATCGTTCCCAGTCTAAACCGGCACCTCGTTAGGAGACCAACGGTCATCAGGCGGCACTCTCAATCATCACGATTATCCACCCTACTAGCATCCACTAACTGTAGAGGCTCCTCCTCCTCCTCCTCACCCTACTAGCATCCACTAACTGTAGAGGCTCCTCCTCTTCACCATACTAGCATCCACTAACTGCGGAGGCAGCCTCCACTTCTTCATCATCATCAAAACTCATGGAATTCTCTTCACATCTTTAGTCAAATTCTCTTCAGTGTTTGTGTTCTGATGGATCTTCTTGTGTCGTCCCAGCTTCATAGAACTGGTGAAGGTCTTACCACATTCAGCACAGCTGTACGGTCTCTCTCCTGTATGAGATCTGTTGTGTATAGTGAGTTCAGAAGCTTTTCTGAAGGTTTTCTCGCAGACAGAGCAGGAGAAAGGTCTCTCTCCCGAGTGTGTCCGTAGGTGTTCTTTCAGGCGCCCTGCTTGAGAGAAACAATTCCCACACACAAAGCAGCAGTGGGGTTTTTCTCCTGTGTGTAACTGCTGGTGTCTTTTCAAGGCTGAGGAGAAGCTGAACCGCTTGTCACAGTGGGGGCAGGGGTACGGTTTCTCTCCCGTGTGTACTTTCTGGTGGTCTTGCAGATGTCTTTTCTGAGTGAACTGCTTCTCGCACACAGAGCAACTGAAGGGCTTCTCTCCTGTGTGGATCCTCATGTGTAACTTGAATGCGGACAACTTCTGGCAATCTCTCCTACATATGTTACAGGTATAAGGACTCTCCCCCAAGTGGACTTTGCTGTGCGTTTTGAGGTACGACGCAGTAGTGAAGCGCTTCCCACACTCAGAGCAGCAGTGTGGTTTCTCTCCCGAGTGCGTCGGGTAGTGTTCCTTCAAACGTGACAGTTGAACGAAACCTTTCCCACACACTGTGCAAGTGTGAGGTTTCTCTTCTCTATGTAACTTCTTGTGTCTATTCAGAGCTATGGTGGAACCGAACATCTTGTCGCAGTCTGAGCAACCATAAGGTTTTTCAACTGAATGTACACTCTCGTGTCTTCGCAGATGTCCTTTGTGGTTGAACTGCTTCCCACACACAGAGCAGCTGTACCTCAGAGCTGTATTGTGGTTCACCTGGTATTGTTCAGTTTCTCCTGATGTTGACGGACTCTCCTCTTCCTCAGAACTCAGAGGATTGAGACGAGGAGGATCCAAGTCCAATCCAACTTCTTCTCCATCAGAATTGATCAGAACACCAAATTCCTCCTCCTCATCTTCCTCCTCCAGTCCTTCGTTTTTAGTATTCATCTCAGGTGTTTGGTTGTCACACTCAACAGGTGGTGGTAGTCCAGGTGGTAGATGGGTCTTCTGATGTTTCCATAGGTTGTGGGAACTGGTGAAGCTCTGGCCACATTCAGCGCAGCTGTAAGGTTTCTCACCTGTGTGATCTCTGTGGTGTACTTTAAGGTCTGCTGGTCTTGCAAAATTCTTCCTGCATACAGAGCAGGAGTAAGGTTTCTCTCCTGTGTGCGTCCGGAAATGTTGCTTCAAACGTGATGATTGGGTAAAACTCTTCCCACACACAGAGCAGGGGTAAGGTTTCTCTCCAGTGTGTGTCAGCAGGTGTATTTTCATGGCTCCCAAATGGGCGAACATCATCCCACAGGTCGGGCAGTGGTAAGGTTTCTCTCCAGTGTGTGTTTTCAGATGTGCTTTCAGGTGTCCCTTCTCACGGAATTGGTTTCCACACAAAGTACAGGGGTAAGGCTTCTCTCCTGTGTGAATTCTCATGTGTTTTTGTAGCGCCGATAATTTTTGGCAGTCTTTTCCACACACTGAACAGCAGTGAGAGCTCTTAGCGGTGTGGTTCTCCTGGTGATGTTCAGGTACTCCTGATGTAGAGGGACTCTCTTCAATGTCAGAACTCTGACTGGGATTATATCCTGTGTGAAAAAAGTTGGAACGGGTTAAACAAAGCAGCAGACAAGTCAAGAGAAAATTCCCAGGTTTTCCTGAAATCCTGGCTGGGGCATTCCGGATTTCCTGTTTATTCCCTCCTGATTCCGGGAATCTTCCAACCAGGATTTCTGAAAAACCTGGGCATTTTGGGAAAGTTAAATGAATTCAAAATCATCTCAAATTACCAAGAAGAGAAGGATCCCAGTCCATTTCTTCTCCATCAGAATTAATCAGCCCAACAACTTCCTCCTCCTCTTCTTCCTCTTCCTCCTCTTCTTCTTCATCCTCCAGTTCTTCAGTTTTAATCTTCAGTCCAAGTGTTCGGTCCTCCTCTTTAACATTAACAGTCATCCCAGCAGTTTGAGTGGAGGCTTCACTTTGGCTCTGGTCAGAAGGCAGGGACTCTGTTGGTTTGTGTCCAGCCTGGTGAGAAAATAAACATTTATTTAGGATGGAGAAAAACAATTAAAATAGTTCAAATTGCCTTAAAACCTTTTGTCAATAGGGGGTGCTATTTGCACTTTGTAATAATTTCGTTCCCAAATTAAACTGCCTCGTACTCAATTCTTGCTCGTACAATATGCATATTATTATTACTATTGGATAGAAAACACTCTCTAGTTTCTAAAACCGTTTGAATTATTTCTCTGAGTGAAACAGAACTCATTCTGCAGCACACTTCCTGTCAAGGAGTGAGATTTCTGAAATCGAGGTCTCTGTTCTAGGGTCAGTTTATAAATTCCCATGTAAGCTATGGGGCTACATGCACTGCATACGCCTTCCTCTAGATGTCAGTAAGCGGTGAGAATTTGAATGGAGTGGATTGCACCATCTGGGGCACTATAAAAGCTTTTGGAACGGAAGGTCTGTTCTTTTCAACGGGGCGCCTGGCGCAGGAGGGACATCACAATGGCGTCCTGAAAAGCTTTCGTTTTAGCAGTTCTATATCTCCGGCTCTGATTTAATTTGATTTTTGTCTTAAAAACTTCATAAGGTAGTTAATTTAAACCGACTTATAGCAGTTTATATCAGTTTATTGCGATTTTCTGGAATTTCTTTGTCACACGCTATCGCTAGTTGGACACCTCTCCGGCACATGGCTAGCGTTAGCTGCTATTTCTACAGGAGAAGAGGACATCTTTCAACCAAAAGACGATTGTTCTGGAGAAAGGACACCTTGCCCAAGATTCTGATGGAAGCTCGTCAAATAGTAAGAAGTCTTTATGCTGTTAATTCGTATTTATGTTGACAAATGTTAAACAATAATTCCGCCATGAATTTCGGTGCGGTCTCGCTTTAGCGCACGCTGTATGCGCAGTAACGTTAATTTTAATAATCTAACACAGCGGTTGCATTAAGAACTAATGTATCTTTCATTTGCTGTCCAACCTGTATTTTTTAGTCAAGTTTATGAATAGCTATCGATTAGATTAGGTGCCTCTCCAAGATGGCGCCGGACAGATTGCTTGAAGTTTGGCCACTACTCACATTGTATAACCACGATTTGTGCCGCTACATATGCACATTTTCGAACAAACCCTATATGCATTGTGTAATATGATGTTACAGGACTGTCATCTGAGGAAGTTTATGAAGGTTAGTCAAAAGTTATATATCTTTTGCTTGCTTGTTACGATCGCTAACCTTTGCTGCTGGTAAATGGTGTTGTGTTTCTGGCTATTGTGGTAAGCTAATATAATGCTATATTGTGTTTTCGCTGTAAAACACTTAAAAAATCTGAAATATTGGCTGGATTCACAAGATCTTTGTCTTTCATTTGCTGTACGCTGTGTATTTTTCAGAAATGTTTTATGATGAGTATTTAGGTAATTCACGTTGCTCTCTGTAGTTATTCTAGTCGCTTTGGTGAGAGTTGTGATGGTGGCTGCAATGGTAAACTATGATTTATACCTGAAATATGCACATTTTTCTAACAAAACATATGCTATACAATAAATATGTTATCAGACTGTCATCTGATGAAGTTGTTTCTTGGTTAGTGGCTATTTATATCTTTATTTGGTCAAATTTGTGATAGCTACTGATGCAGTAAAAAAATGGTGGAGTAAAAAAAGTGGTGTCTTTTGCTAACGTGGTTAGCTAATAGATTTACATATTGTGTCTTCCCTGTAAAACATTTTAAAAATCAGAAATGATGGCTGGATTCACAAGATGTGTATCTTTCATCTGGTGTCTTGGACTTGTGATTTAATGATATTTAGATGCTAGTATTTACTTGTGACGCTATGCTAGGCTATGCTAGTCAGCTTTTTTACTGATGGGGGTGCTCCCGGATCCGGGATTGGGAGGAATTAGAGGTTAACAAGATGTTTATCTTTCATTTGCTGTATTGGACTTGTTAATGTGTGAAAGTTACATATTTAAAAAAAATATTTTTGAATTTCCCGCGCTGCCTTTTCAGCGGAATGTTGTCGAGGGGTTCCGCTAGCGGAACGTGTGTCCTAGACAGGTTAACTAGGAAAGTCAGTTAAGAACAAATTCTTACTTCTTAATTCTTACAACGACAGCCTACCGGGGAACAGTGGGTTAACTCCCTTGTTCAGGTATAGAACGACAGATTTTTACCTTGTCCGCTCGGGGATTCGTTCCAGCAAACTTTTGGTTACTGGCCCAACGCTCTAACTACTAGACTAATGCTTAGTCCAGGGCCAGTCTTAATCTGTGTCTGGGATATGGGCCTATAGAATTAAAGGTGAAAGATTGGCCCTATATGAAGGACAAAAATTTAGCTTTATTGAGAGGACAACTGCACCCTTGGACAAATGTTTGGTTGATAGGATAATAATTTCCACCGACCTTGACCAGTATATTCTGGAAGACAGTAGCATCTTGTGGAAGTAGAATCCCACTCCCAGTAGCCTGATTAAGGCTCACAGCACCACAGATCCCTGAAGAGTTACGCTGGTGTCTCAGTAGGTTCTCAGAGAGCGAGAACCTCATTCCACACCCGGAGCACTGGTACGGTTTCTCTCCAGTGTGAACTCTCTGGTGTTTCAGTAGCTTTGACTCGATGGTGAAACTCTTCCCACATTCGGTGCATTGGTACAGATTCTCCCCAGTGTGGATTCTCTGATGTTCCTTCAGCTTGGTTGAAGTGGAGAAGCTCTGCTCACAATGGAAACATTTGTAGAAGTTGACTCCAGTGTGTGATTGGGCATGTATCTTCAAGGACACCAGTTGAGCAAATCCCTTACCACATTCTCCACATTGGTACGGTGTTTCTCCGGTGTGGAGTCGTTCATGCTTCACCAGTGTCCCAGATAGAGCAAAGCGCTTGGGGCAGTAGGAGCAGCAGTAAGGTCTCTCGCCGGTGTGCACTCTCTCGTGGTTCTTCAGCTTGGCAGCAGTGGAGAAAGTCTTTTCACAGTGAGCGCAGAGGAAAGGTTTCTCCCCTGTGTGTGTCTGCTGGTGAGATTTCAGGTGCGCCAACTGAGAAAAACTCTTCCCGCACTCGGGGCAGCTATAAGGTTTCTCACCCGAGTGCAACAACTGGTGTCTCTTCAAGTCTCCCATGTGAGTAAACCTGCTCCCGCAGTCAGAGCAGGGGTACGGTTTCTCTCCACTGTGCACTTTCTGGTGCGTCTTGAGGTTTGCGGCTTGGGAGAAGCCCTTCCCACACACCATACACTCGTAAGGCTTCTCTCCTGTGTGTGTTCTCTGGTGTAGCATTAGTTTATAGGAGCTGGATAGTTCTTTTCCACACGTTGAACAGATGTGAGGGCCCAGAGCTTTGTTGTTCTCCTGGTGTTGGTCAGGTTCTGCTAATGTAGAGGGACTCTCCTCACTGTCAGAGCAATGGTCAGGTCTCTCTGCTGTGGTAAAGAGGTGGTATGGATAAGTAAACACCTTAAATATGTGAAGATTTGAGATTCTGCCAATAATATAGATGTTTCTTCATTTGGGTAATTGGAAATAAACAATTTATTTAAAATTCTTAAAATAATGTAAACTTGAATGTGTAGGCTAACCCATACCTTACTAAATTAACCTTTGAACTCACCAAAAGCAGGATCTTCCTCCTCTTCTTTTACTTTGACATCCAGTACTAGATTGAGACCAGCCTCCTCTACAGCTGTGGGTTCAACCTGGTCGTTTTGGTCAACACAAGCCTAGGATTAATAATCAGACAACTCATTCAATATAATATTCAACAGCAGCATTAATCTTAGTTATATTGTTGTAAGGGCCTTAACCTCTCTTGGGTATGGGGCAGTATTTTCACCTCCGGATGAAAAGCGTGCCCAAATTAAACGGCCTGTTACTCAGGCCCAGAAGCTAGGATATGCATATAATTAGTAGATTTGGATAGAAAACACTCTAAAGTTTCTAAAACTGTTAAAATAATGTCTGTGAGTATAACAGAACTGATATGGCAGGTGAAAACCCGAGGAAAATCCAACCAGGAAGTACTATTATTTTGAAAAGCTGTTTTTCAATTGAAAGCCTATCCACCATACAAAGACTTAGGACCCAGTTCACGATCTCTGTGGCTTCCTCTACATCTGGCCGGTCTTTAGGCATTGTTTCAGGCTTTTACTCTGAAAAATGAGGGAGATACAGCACTTTCAAATGAGTGGACAGTGGAAATTTCCAGACATGAGCCAAGCGCGTGATTCGGCAGCGCGCCTTTCTTGTTTCTCCTTTTCGATTGACGAAGCTTTTGTCCGGTTGAAATATTATTGATTATTTATGACAAAACAACCTGAGGATTGATTTTAAACATCGTTTGACATGTTTCTACAAACTTTTATTGTACTTTTTTGTGACTTTTCGTCTGGACTTAGTGCCTTTGGATTACTGATCTAAACGCACCAACAAAACTGAGGTTTTTGGACATAAAGAGGGACATTATCGAACAAAACAAACATTTATTGTCTAACATGGAGACCTGGGAGTGCCACCAGATGAAGATCATCAAAGGTAAGTGATTAATTTTAACGCTATTTCTGACTTTTGTGACACCTCTCCTTGGTTGTAAAATGTCTGTATGGTTTTCTGCGGGTAGGCGCTGACCTAACATAATTGCATGGTGTGCTTTTGCCGTAAAGCCTTTTTGAAATCTGACACAGCGGCTGGAATAACAAGACGTTTATCTTTAATCCTATGTATAAAACTTGTATTTTTCATTAAATGTTTATGATGAGTAATTCTGTAATTTGATGTGGCTCTGAAATTTCACCAGATGTTTGTTTGAGACAATGGTTACATAACGCGCCAATTTCAACTGAGGTTTTTGGACATACAGATTAACTTTATCGAACAAAACACACATTTATTGTGTAACATGAAGTCCTGTGAGTGCCATCTGATGAAGATCAAAGGTTAGTGATTAATTTAATCGCTATTTCTGACTTTTGTGAGCCCTCTCCTTGGCTGGAAAATGGCTGTATGGTTTTCTGTGACTAGGCGCTGACCTAACATAATCGTTTGTTGTGCTTTCGCCGTAAAGCACTTTTTGAAATCGGACACTGTGGTTGGATTTATAAGAAGTTTATCTTATCTTTAAAATGGTGTATAATACTTGTATGTTTGTGGAATTTTAATTATGGAATTTTAATTATGGGATTTCTGTTGTTTTGAATTTGGCGCCCTGCAATTTCACTTGCTGTTGTCGAGGTGGGACGCTACCAACACACTGGTGCCAGACAGGTTAATGACTGGTTTGAGGGTGCAAAATTCCAGTAACTTTCTTAAAAATTCCCAGGTTTTCCAGAAATACAGGTTGGAAGATTCCTGGAATCAGAAGAAAATAAGCAGGAAATCTGTAATCCAGCAACACGGACTTCTAGAAAAACCTTTTTAAGAAAGAAAATAAATGCAAAATTGCACTGGATGCACCATAGAAACCTACCTTATTGGTACCATCCACAGAGGTCACCTCCTGCTGCTGTGACCTACTCTGTATACCTTCATGGATACGACGACGGTGACTAGTTCTATTCGCTGACGAGGAGAAACTCTTCCCGCAGTCGGAGCACTGGAATGGTTTCTCTCCGGTGTGAACCCTCTGGTGTCTTTTAAGGAGTGACGAAGATGAGAACCTCTTCTCGCACTGAGAGCAGTGGTACGGTTTCTCTCCGGTGTGCTGGCGCATGTGTATCTTTAAGGTCCATGGCTGAGTGAATTCCTTCCCACATTCTGAGCAGCTGTACGGCTTGGCGGTACTATTCGCTTCGCTAATATGGGATTGCTCATGTCTTGTTAAAGAGCTTGGGAAAACAAAGGTCTTTTTGCAGGTGGAACACTGGTAAGGTCTCTCCCCAGTGTGCATCCTCTGGTGCATCTTGAGCTCTGCTGCAGAGTTGCAGCCCCTCTCACACTCAGAGCATGGGAAAGGTTTCTTCATGCTGAGTCTCTGCTTCTCTCCGGCGTGTGTCATCATGTGGACCTTCAAGTGCCACATACGTGAGAAACTCTTCCCACACACAGAGCAGTGGCAAGGTTTCTCTCCGGTGTGTGTCCGATGGTGTAGTTTTAACTCTCCTTGGCTGACAAACCTCTTCCAACAGTCCTTTTCCGGGCAGGTGTATGGTTTCTCTCCTGTGTGCAACCTCTCATGTGTTTTGAGGGTCCCTGTATCACTGAATCGCTTCCCGCACACAGAGCAAGGATATGGTTTCTCTCCTGTGTGTGTTCTCAGATGTCTCTGTAGTTTTGATGGGTGAGGAAACTCTTTCCCACACTCCGGGCAGCGGTAAAAAGTCTTCTTAGCGGTGTGACTCTCCTGGTGTTGTTCAGCTACTCCTGATGCCTCATCACTAGAGCTGGGGTTAGGACTCTCTCCTGTTACAACAGTAAGGATAAAACAAGTTATGGTGCGTCCCAGATGCTACCCTATTTCCTATATAGTGCACTACTTTTGACCTGGACCCTGGTCAAGGGTAGTGCACTATACAGGAACTAGGGTATCATAATCTACTGTAACGTTCTATGTTCATGTATTAAACAAATAAATAATCTCTTCGAGGGGCATTAAAGTATCGTCAGTGGGACTGAAAGTATTGTCCATCTGTAGGTAGGAGGCTGTGGGTAGGCGGCTGTGGGTAGGGGGGTGTGGGTAGGGTGATGTGGGTAGGGTGGTGTGGGTAGGGTGGTGTGGGTAGGGTGATGTGGGTAGGAGGCTGTGGGTAGGGTGATGTGGGTAGGAGGCTGTGGGTAGGGGGGTGTGGGTAGGAGAATGTGGGTAGGGTGATGTGGGTAGGGTGATGTGGGTAGGAGGCTGTGTGTAGGGGGGTGTGGGTAGGAGACTGTGGGTAGGGTGATGTGGGTAGGAGGCTGTGTGTAGGGGGGTGTGGGTAGGAGGCTGTGGGTAGGGTGGTGTGGGTAGGGTGATGTGGGTAGGAGGCTGTGTGTAGGGGGGTGTGGGTAGGAGGCTGTGGGTAGGGTGATGTGGGTAGGAGGCTGTGGGTAGGGTGGTGTGGGTAGGGTGATGTGGGTAGAAGGCTGTGGGTAGGGTGGTGTGGGTAGGGTGATGTGGGTAGGAAGCTGTGGGTAGGGTAATGTGGAGAGGAGGCTGTGGGTAGGGTGATGTGGGTAGGGTGATGTGGGTAGGAGGCTGTGTGTAGGGGGGTGTGGGTAGGAGGCTGTGGGTAGGGTGATGTGGGTAGGAGGCTGTGTGTAGGGTGGTGTGGGTAGGAGGCTGTGTGTAGGGTGATGTGGGTAGGAGGCTGTGGGTAGGGTGATGTGGGTAGGGTGATGTGGGTAGGAGGCTGTGTGTAGGGGGGTGTGGGTAGGTGGCTGTGGGTAGGGTGGTGTGGGTAGGGTGGTGTGGGTAGGAGTCTGTGGGTAGGGGGGTGTGGGTAGGAGGCTGTGGGTAGGGTGGTGTGGGTAGGAGTCTGTGGGTAGGGGGGTGTGGGTAGGAGGCTGTGGGTAGGGTGATGTGGGTAGGGGGCTGTAGGTAGGAGGCTGTGGGTAGGGTGATGTGGGTAGGAGGCTGTGGGTAGGGGGGTGTGGGTAGGAGGCTGTGGGTAGGGGGGTGTGGGTAGGAGGCTGTGTGTAGGGGGGTGTGGGTAGGAGGCTGTGTGTAGGGGGTTGTGGGTAGGAGGCTGTGGGTAGGGTGATGTGGGTAGGGTGATGTGGGTAGGAGGCTGTGGGTAGGGGAGTGTGGGTAGGAGGCTGTGGGTAGGGTGATGTGGGTAGGCGGCTGTGGGTAGGGGAGTGTGGGTAGGAGGCTGTGGGTAGGGGGGTGTGGGTAGGAGGCTGTGGGTAGGAGGTTGTGTGTAGGGGGCTGTGGGTAGGAGACAAGGAGACATGTCGATGAAAGTTGGCATCACGTTGATTTAAAATCGCCCCGGCAACAAGGAAAGCAGGTCCGGGACCAGGCTAATTAATTGCCACATGGGACAATAAAGCTGGAATCCTTAATGGTGAAACTAACACGTCCCTTTAATATTACAAGAAAGACGTTACTGTAAACGACCAACACTGTTCTTTCCCCCCTCAGACATCATTACAACACTGTTCGTTCCCCCTCAGACATCATTACAACACTGTCCTTTCCCCCTCAGACATCATTACAACACTGTTCTTTACCCCTCAGACATCATTACAACACTGTTCTTTACCCCCTCAGACATCATTACAACACTGTTCTTTCCTCCTCAGACATCATTACAACACTGTTCTTTACCCCTCAGACATCATTACAACACTGTTCTTTCCCCTCAGACATCATTACAACACTGTTCTTTCCCCTCAGACATCATTACAACACTGTTCTTTCCCCCCCAGACATCATTACAACACTGTTCTTTCCCCCCCAGACATCATTACAACACTGTTCTTTCCCCCCCAGACATCATTACAACACTGTTCTTTCCCCCTCAGACATCATTACAACACTGTTCTTTACCCCATCAGACATCATTACAACACTGTTCTTTCCCCCTCAGACATCATTACAACACTGTTCTATCCCCCTCAGACATCATTACAACACTGTTCTTTCCCCCTCAGACATCATTACAACACTGTTCTTCCCCCCTCAGACATCATTACAACACTGTTCTTCCCCCCTCAGACATCATTACAACACTGTTCTTTCCCCCCTCAGACATCATTACAACACTGTTCTTTCCCCCCTCAGACATCATTACAACACTGTTCTTTACCCCTCAGACATCATTACAACACTGTTCTTTACCCCTCAGACATCATTACAACACTGTTCTTTACCCCCTCAGACATCATTACAACACTGTTCTTTACCCCCTCAGACATCATTACAACACTGTTCTTTACCCCCTCAGACATCATTACAACACTGTTCTTTCCTCCTCAGACATCATTACAACACTGTTCTTTACCCCTCAGACATCATTACAACACTGTTCTTTCCTCCTCAGACATCATTACAACACTGTTCTTTCCCCCTCAGACATCATTACAACACTGTTCTTTCCCCCCCAGACATCATTACAACACTGTTCTTTCCCCCTCAGACATCATTACAACACTGTTCTTTCCCCCTCAGACATCATTACAACACTGTTCTTTCCTCCTCAGACATCATTACAACACTGTTCTTTCCCCCTCAGACATCATTACATGGGTGACAGAACAGCAGATACGGCAACAACAAAAAATACCCCGCTGCTCACATCTGTTTCATCTACAAAACATAAAAAATAACAAAGAGTCTGTGGCAAACAGTGGATCTGTTTCCTCTAACGAGGATTCCATCTTTAAAGACTCATCAAATTGAACTGCCCTTTTGAGAGAACCATTTTCTAGTGAACATTTTCAGTCGGCTACTTACCTGTATAATTAAAACTCCACTCCTCTAAATCTTCTTCCTCCACCTCCTCCTCTTTGACTACGATGTTAAATCTAGGTATTTCACTGAAGCCGTCAAGGCCTCCAGGGTAACCCTGCCCCTGTGGTGTGTAGTCCCGGTCACCGTGGTTACCGTCAGGACCTAGTGACGGTGTTGGTTGGGGTTCAGTGGAGCAGGATGGCGATGGCCCACCAAAGTCCTGGAATACAGAATCAAATCAAATTGTATTTAAAGCGCATTTTAAAAAAACGCAACACTTTGGACCAGGTCTCTCTTGGAAAAGAGATGTTATCTCAATGAGAAAAAACCTGTATGAATAAAGGTAAAATAAATAAACTTTATAGTAAAACAAACAGTCAGTTGTCAGTTAAAAAACGACATCATCATTTAAGAACCACCTTCTTCTGACACATTAGCCTGCTGTGGGTTTACAAGCCTGTCTGAAAGGGATTCTACGGTGACCCTTGACCCTATTCACACACATTAGCCTGCTGTGGGTTTACAAGCCTGTCTGAAAGGGATTCTACGGTGACCCTTGACCCTATTCACACACATTAGCCTGCTGTGGGTTTACAAGCCTGTCTGAAAGGGATTCTATGGTGACCCTTGACCCTATTCACACACATTAGCCTGCTGTGGGTTTACAAGCCTGTCTGAAATGGATTCTACGGTGACCCTTGACCCTATTCACACACATTAGCCTGCTGTGGGTTTACAAGCCTGTCTGAAATGGATTCTACGGTGACCCTTGACCCTATTCACACACATTAGCCTGCTGTGGGTTTACAAGTACAAGCCTGTCTGAAAGATATTCTACGGTGACCCTTGACCCTATTCACACACATTAGCCTGCTGTGGGTTTACAAGTACAAGCCTGTCTGAAAGATATTCTACGGCGACCCTTGACCCTATTCACACACATTAGCCTGCTGTGGGTTTACAAGTACAAGCCTGTCTGAAAGGGATTCTACGGTGACCCTTGACCCTATTCACGCACATTAGCCTGCTGTGGGTTTACAAGCCTGTCTGAAAGGGATTCTACGGTGACCCTTGACCCTATTCACACACATTAGCCTGCTGTGGGTTTACAAGCCTGTCTGAAAGGGATTCTACGGTGACCCTTGACCCTATTCACGCACATTAGCCTGCTGTGGGTTTACAAGCCTGTCTGAAAGGGATTCTACGGTGACCCTTGACCCTATTCACACACATTAGCCTGCTGTGGGTTTACAAGCCTGTCTGAAAGGGATTCTACGGTGACCCTGGACCCTATTCACACATATTAGCCTGCTGTGGGTTTACAAGTACAAGCCTGTCTGAAAGGGATTCTACGGTGACCCTTGACCCTATTCACACACATTAGCCTGCTGTGGGTTTACAAGTACAAGCCTGTCTGAAAGATATTCTACGGTGACCCTTGACCCTATTCACACACATTAGCCTGCTGTGGGTTTACAAGTACAAGCCTTGTTTTGTTTTGTGTGAAAACATGGTCGGAAGGCAGTGACGGCGCTTGGGGGATTTTTCAGCCTTCTACGAGGACCAAATCTGAAGTGTGGTCGTATTTTGGGTTTTACAAGAGTGCCGAGGGAAACGTAATCTAAGATGGTCTGCAGAACATGCAACAAGGCACATGGTTTTCTGCAACTACTGACCCCTGGACCAGTGAAAGCGGGGTGGTCAACCCTACATCAGCTTCACTATCCATTACCTCACCCCAGACTGGCAACTGGAATCAAACTGCCTGGAAACACAGTTCTTCCCAGAAGATCACTCGGCTCACAAAATCAGAGTTTTTTGAGAATATGCTGGAAGAGTGGGGGGGGGGGGGGTCAACAAGAAAGACCTGGTCTGCATTACCACAGACAACGCAACCAACATGATCAAGGCTTTTGAAGAGTTCCCAGATTTGTGGCTTGGGTGCTTTGGCCATCATTTGAACCTGCCCATCTCAAAGGCTCTGCAAATTCAGAGAGTTGACACAGCAGTCAAGGCCTGCCGTCATCTGGTCCAAGGCTTCTCACGGAGCTGGTAGAAGGAGAGAACTGAGAGAAAAGCAAGCTGCCCTCAACATGCACACAGAAGGCTCTGATCCATGATGTGGTGACCCGATGGGGATCTACACACAAGATGCTTGAGTGTTTCCTCAGCCAACAGCAGTCAGTCTGTGAGACACTGGCTGGAGAAAGAGGAACAAGGCATGTGATGCCCCAAAGATGCCGACATAAGTGTCATGGAGCAACTGTGCCAGCTTCCTGAACCTCTGAGAGTGTTCAGTGCCAGCTGGCACATTGTCTCCCCTCGCAGATCACGACTTAAACCGGACAAAGTAAATATGCTGACAGTTTTACATTTCAATCTCAAGTGAACAAAGATGCCAACATACAGGATGTTAGACTAGCAGCACCTTGTTTCTTTATGAAGGAGAGAACATACATACAGGATGTTAGGCCAGCAGCACCTTGTTTCTGTATGAAGGAGAGAACATACATACAGGATGTTAGACCAGCAGCACCTTGTTTCTTTATGAAGGAGAGAACATACATACAGGATGTTAGACCAGCAGCACCTTGTTTCTTTATGAAGGAGAGAACATACATACAGGATGTTAGGCCAGCAGCACCTTGTTTCTTTATGAAGGACAGAACATACATACAGGATGTTAGGCCAGCAGCACCTTGTTTCTTTATGAAGGAGAGAACAGACATACAGGATGTTAGACCAGCAGCACCTTGTTTCTGTATGAAGGAGAGAACATACATACAGGATGTTAGACCAGCAGCACCTTGTTTCTTTATGAAGGAGAGAACATACATACAGGATGTTAGGCCAGCAGCACCTTGTTTCTTTATGAAGGAGAGAACATACATACAGGATGTTAGGCCAGCAGCACCTTGTTTCTTTATGAAGGAGAGAACGGACATACAGGATGTTAGGCCAGCAGCACCTTGTTTCTTTATGAAGGAGAGAACATACATACAGGATGTTAGACCAGCAGCACCTTGTTTCTTTATGAAGGAGAGAACATACATACAGGATGTTAGGCCAGCAGCACCTTGTTTCTTTATGAAGGAGAGAACAGACATACAGGATGTTAGGCCAGCAGCACCTTGTTTCTTTATGAAGGAGAGAACATACATACAGGATGTTAGGCCAGCAGCACCTTGTTTCTTTATGAAGGAGAGAACATACATACAGGATGTTAGGCCAGCAGCACCTTGTTTCTTTATGAAGGAGAGAACAGACATACAGGATGTTAGACCAGCAGCACCTTGTTTCTTTATGAAGGAGAGAACATACATACAGGATGTTAGACCAGCAGCACCTTGTTTCTTTATGAAGGAGAGAACAGACATACAGGATGTTAGGCCAGCAGCACCTTGTTTCTTTATGAAGGAGAGAACATACATACAGGATGTTAGGCCAGCAGCACCTTGTTTCTTTATGAAGGAGAGAACGGACATACAGGATGTTAGGCCAGCAGCACCTTGTTTCTTTATGAAGGAGAGAACATACATACAGGATGTTAGGCCAGCAGCACCTTGTTTCTTTATGAAGGAGAGAACGGACATACAGGATGTTAGACCAGCAGCACCTTGTTTCTGTATGAAGGAGAGAACAGACATACAGGATGTTAGGCCAGCAGCACCTTGTTTCTTTATGAAGGAGAGAACATACATACAGGATGTTAGGCCAGCAGCACCTTGTTTCTTTATGAAGGAGAGAACATACATACAGGATGTTAGACCAGCAGCACCTTGTTTCTTTATGAAGGAGAGAACATACATACAGGATGTTAGACTAGCAGCACCTTGTTTCTTTATGAAGGAGAGAACATACATACAGGATGTTAGGCCAGCAGCACCTTGTTTCTTTATGAAGGAGAGAACATACATACAGGATGTTAGACTAGCAGCACCTTGTTTCTTTATGAAGGAGAGAACATACATACAGGATGTTAGGCCAGCAGCACCTTGTTTCTTTATGAAGGAGAGAACATACATACAGGATGTTAGACCAGCAGCACCTTGTTTCTTTATGAAGGAGAGAACGGACATACAATCAGTGTTGTTCATTTGACTTGTTTACATATGGTTGTATTGTTCTTACATGCACATTGGATGTGTTTACATATGGTTGTATTGTTCTTACATGCACATTGGATTTGTTTACATATGATTGTATTGTTCTTACATGCACATTGGATTTGTTTACATATGGTTGTATTGTTCTTACATGCACATTGGATTTGTTTACATATGGTTGTATTGTTCTTACATGCACATTGGATTTGTTTACATATGGTTGTATTGTTCTTACATGCACATTGGATTTGTTTACATATGGTTGTATTGTTCTTACATGCACATTGGATGTGTTTACATATGGTTGTATTGTTCTTACATGCACATTGGATTTGTTTACATATGGTTGTATTGTTCTTACATGCACATTGGATGTGTTTACATATGGTTGTATTGTTCTTACATGCACATTGGATTTGTTTACATATGGTTGTATTGTTCTTACATGCACATTGGATTTGTTTACATATGGTTGTATTGTTCTTACATGCACATTGGATTTGTTTACATTACATTTACATTTACATTACATATGGTTGTATTGTTCTTACATGCACATTGGATTTGTTTACATATGGTTGTATTGTTCTTACATGCACATTGGATTTGTTTACATATGGTTGTATTGTTCTTACATGCACATTGGATTTGTTTACATATGGTTGTATTGTTCTTACATGCACATTGGATTTGTTTACATATGGTTGTATTGTTCTTACATGCACATTGCTTTACTTGTGTTACTTTTATATGGACATTTGATTTGCTTACTTAAGGTTGCGTTCATTAAAACCTGCATTAAACTGAAATTGCAACCGTCTTTCTATGGCTTATTTGAGAAATGGCGATATTTCCGAGGGGATTTCATTTTAATATAGCCGGAAGTACACCAAACATCAGACTACGATCTCCTCGGCAAAAACGTACATTTTAAAACAGATTTCGTGAGTCATTTTAGGTTAATTTTGACTATTTTGAGTAAGTGTATACTGGCTACTGCGTCTCAAAATGGACAAACAGTACTATTGCTGCTTTTATTTCTCGTATTTCAAGCGAAGGTCTTTTAAAAAAGGGAGTATGCGAGTCGTTTGGTTCGCATTAGCCGAGCTAGGCGCTAGCCGAATCGAAGCATGCTGACGCCTTAAGCCGCCTCAATTTTTGCAGACAAGGTGATCATACCTCTCTAGGAACTGATCCGTCGTCAGTATTGTGGAATAATTCTAATGATAAATTAAGATTTGAATGGGAAAAAGCTGATCCGCTAGCAGCGCTGCCTTTCCATCCTATCAGTATCAACACATGCCTCAACGACGCACTCAGCTAGCGTTCGCTCTGCTTGGGGTTTAGGGGAAACGCACGTGACACCTCCGGCCATTAGGATCGATGCATCATTAAAAACACTCGTAAGACAGGGGTGTGGCCAAGTAGCCACGCAAAACGAGAATCGTAACGATATGGGCAATTATGATATTATATTTTTTTGCAATTATCCGTGCTTTCATGTCAATTAGTCAGGTGCGAGGTGCTACGGGCTCTAAATCAGTGGTTCTGAAACGGTTGGTTTATTTAGGAAGTGGTAATAGTAGAATGCACAAGGTGAAATGTAGAAATTGGGTTTGTTCATCATCAGTTCCTAGGCCGTCATTGTAAATAAGAATGTGTTCTTAACTGACTTGCCTAGTTAAATAAAGGTTCAATTAAAGTACATTTTTATATATTTTTTAATTCATCAGTTCCTCTTAGTCATTGCAGATCTTAGATATTTATAACTGGTCTGTAATGTCCAGATCAACTAGCCCGTGTCAGCTAACGTTTTTTAGCTTGGTTTTTTTTAGCCCATAGATTTTGTTTAATGTTTGAGTCACTCAGATAACACATCAATAAACATTAGACATTGGCAAGAATGTATAGAATTGCAAGAAAATGTGCTTCAAAATTACTACATTTTCTCTGCACCCCACGACAAAATGTGTAGAACTGCAGGGAATAAGTTTTAAACCTGCAAAACAAGAGGGGTGTGAACAGTTTGTGTCATGAACAGTGCTTGGCCAATAGAAATAGACTTGGGAGAACAGAAGGGCGGGCTGTTGGTCCTGCTGCTCTGATTGGATAAAGTGAAGCGGTATTTCTCATTCCACTCAATTCCTAATTTCACCCGGTCTTTTCGTCACAATGTTTGGGTCTTGTCATTCAGATTGCTCCTGCCTCCTGTTAGCCTGCTACTATGATACATCAATAGGCGAGTAAACGTGCTATGACGCTATCAATGTGCATATCTAAGAAGCGGGGCGAGGGTAGGGAAAACTCTGACTGAGTGACAGCTAATTTACTAAGGACACAGATACACACCCCCCTCCGCGCGCTGCTCCTAATCTGCAGATTTTTGGGTCGATAAATGTGCAGGGAGATTTTGCCAACATTTTCATAGCAATATTAAAACACATCCGTTTTGCCCCCGATCACGAGTATCATCTGTTAATCAACTGTCAATTTACGGATACGATTACAAAGTATTGCCATGTCGGCTCACTCCTCTCATAAGATGACGTTCCCTGAGTGTTACACTACGAAGCAAGCTAGATCTACTCAGGCTGTTATAAAGCTAGCCAGCTTCATCCGTATTACGACGGTGGATATTGCTCGTCCGCCTGCAGCTAACTCCAGCAGGCTTGTAACTGTGCCTGCATGTTGCACGTCTTAATATAGATACAGCTACTACAGCGAATGTAGAGCTACAGGTAACTGCCAGAATAAAGGAAACACATATAAAGGTGTCTTAATATTGATACAGCTACTACAGCGAATGTAGAGCTACAGGTAACTGCCAGAATAAAGGAAACACCAATATAAGGTGTCTTAATATAGATACAGCTACTACAGCGAATGTAGAGCTACAGGTAACTGCCAGAATAAAGGAAACACCAATATAAAGGTGTCTTAATATAGATACAGCTACTACAGCGAATGTAGAGCTACAGGTAACTGCCAGAATAAAGGAAACACCAATATAAGGTGTCTTAATATAGATACAGCTACTACAGCGAATGTAGAGCTACAGGTAACTGCCAGAATAAAGGAAACACCAATATAAAGGTGTCTTAATATAGATACAGCTACTACAGCGAATGTAGAGCTACAGGTAACTGCCAGAATAAAGGAAACACCAATATAAAGGTGTCTTAATATAGATACAGCTACTACAGCGAATGTATATATGAGAATACACCAACATGAAGTGTCTTAATAGGGCGCTGGGCCACCACGAGCCATCAGAACAGCTTCACTGCACCTTGGCGTAGATTCTACAAGTGTCTGGAACTCTATTGGAGGGATGCGACACCCTTCTTCCACGAGAAATTCCATCATTTGGTATTTTGTTGATGGTGGTGGGTGGTGGGAAAACGCTGTCTCAGGTGCTGCTCCAGAATCTCCCATAAGTGTTCAATTGGGTTGAAATCTGGTGACCGAGACGGCCATGGCATGTGGTTTACATCGTGGTGACTGAGACGGCCATGGCATGTGGTTTACATCGTGGTCACTGAGACGGCCATGGCATGTGGTTTACATCGTGGTCACTGAGACAGCCATGGCATGTGGTTTACACCGTGGTCACTGAGACGGTCATGGCATGTGGTTTACATCGTGGTGACCGAGACGGCCATGGCATGTGGTTTACACCGTGGTCACTGAGACGGTCATGGCATGTGGTTTACATCGTGGTGACTGAGACGGCCATGGCATGTGGTTTACATCGTGGTGACAGACAGCCATGGCATGTGGTTTACATCGTGGTCACTGAGACAGTCATGGCATGTGGTTTACATCGTGGTCACTGAGACGGCCATGGCATGTGGTTTACATCGTGGTGACAGACGGCCATGGCATGTGGTTTACATCGTGGTCACTGAGACGGCCATGGCATGTGGTTTACATCGTGGTCACCGAGACGGCCATGGCGTGTGGTTTACATCGTGGTCACGGAGACAACCATGGCATGTGGTTTACATCGTGGTGACAGACAACCATGGCATGTGGTTTACATCGTGGTGACTGAGACAGCCATGGCATGTGGTTTATATCGTGGTGACTGCGACGGCCATGGCATGTGGTTTACATCGTGGTCACTGAGACGGCCATGGCATGTGGTTTACATCGTGGTGACAGACGGCTATGGCATATGGTTTACATCGTGGTCACTGAGACAACCATGGCATGTGGTTTACATCGTGGTGACAGACAGCCATGGCGTGTGGTTTACATCGTGGTCACTGAGACGGCCATGGCATGTGGTTTACATCGTGGTCACTGAGACGGCCATTGCATGTGGTTTACATCGTGGTCACTGAGACGGCCATGGCATGTGGTTTACATCGTGGTGACAGACGGCCATGGCATGTGGTTTACATCATGGTCACTGAGACGGCCATGGCATGTGGTTTACATCGTGGTCACCGAGACGGCCATGGCGTGTGGTTTACATCGTGGTGATAGACAGCCATGGCATGTGGTTTACATCGTGGTGATAGACAGCCATGGCATGTGGTTTACATCGTGGTCACTGAGACGGCCATGGCATGTGGTTTACATCGTGGTGACCGAGACGGCCATGGCATGTGGTTTACATCGTGGTGACAGACGGCCATGGCATGTGGTTTACATCGTGGTCACCGAGACGGCCATGGCATGTGGTTTACATCGTGGTGACAGACGGCCATGGCATGTGGTTTACATCGTGGTCACAGACAGCCATGGCATGTGGTTTACATCGTGGTGACAGCCATGGCATGTGGTTAACATCGTGGTCACAGACAGCCATGGCATGTGGTTTACATCGTGGTCACAGACAGCCATGGCATGTGGTTTACATCGTGGTGACAGACGGTCATGGCATGTGGTTTACATCGTGGTGACAGACAGCCATGGCATGTGGTTTACATCGTGGTGACAGACAGCCATGGCATGTGGTTTACAACGTGGTCACTGAGACGGCCATGGCATGTGGTTTACATCGTGGTGACCAGACAGCCATGGCATGTGGTTTACATCGTGGTGACAGACGGCCATGGCATGTGGTTTACATCGTGGTCACTGAGACGGCCATGGCATGTGGTTTACATCGTGGTGACAGACAGCCATAGCATGTGGTTTACATCGTGGTGACAGACAGTCATGGCATGTGGTTTACATCGTGGTGACAGACGGCCATGGCATGTGGTTTACATCGTGGTGACAGACAGCCATGGCATGTGGTTTACATCGTGGTGACAGACAGCCATGGCATGTGGTTTACATCGTGGTGACAGACAGCCATGGCATGTGGTTTACAACGTGGTCACTGAGACGGCCATGGCATGTAGTTTACATCGTGGTGACAGACAGCCATGGCATGTGGTTTACATCGTGGTGACAGACAGCCATGGCATGTGGTTTACATCGTGGTCACTGAGACAGCCATGGCATGTGGTTTACATCGTGGTGACAGACAGCCATGGCATGTGGTTTACATCGTGGTGACAGACAGCCATGGCATGTGGTTTACATCGTGGTGACAGACGGCCATGGCATGTGGTTTACATCGTGGTGACTGAGACAGCCATGGCATGTGGTTTACATCGTTTTCATGCTCGTCAAACCACTTTATTAGGATCTCTTTTAGTCCTCATTTGGACTAATCTCCAAGAGTCCTTAAACATTAAAATACAATTTATAAACCAATCCCACGTCCACATACAGCACACAGTTCCAAACAGCAGACGTAATACACTGCCATATTGACCAGATAAATACCCTCTGGACAGACAGACAGGTTCCCTCATCTACCACAGTCCTGCACAACCTTCACATGGTTTAGAACCACATATATTTAAGTGGTTCTAAAATATTGTATGAATTTATATGTTTAAAAGGGTTTCTGGTTTGCTCAGATAAATTATTCAATTTCTGAATCTAAATGTTGTTTTTCCCGTTTCTCTTTTCTGCCGGGATAAGATAAGATGTGGACAATCTATTCGAAGTATTGATTTAATGTCTGTCTCTTATCAACTCAATACTGTTATGAATGGAGTTGGGCCGTTTTAAATGGTGTAACATTGTGAAATAAAATAAGCAATGTTTTTTTCTCTTCTCTCAATTATCTTGTTGATTGATGACCCCCCGAGAGCATTGTGAATGACCACCCGAGAGCATTGTGAATGACAACCCGAGAGCATTGTGAATGACCCCCCGAGAGCATTGTGAATGACCACCCGAGAGCATTGTGAATGACAACCCGAGAGCATTGTGAATGACCACCCGAGAGCATTGTGAATGACCACCCGAGAGCATTGTGAATGACCACTCGAGAGCATTGTAAATGACAACCCGAGAGCATTGTGAATGACAACCCGAGAGCATTGTGAATGACAACCCGAGAGCATTGTGAATGACCACCCGAGAGCATTGTGAATGACCACCCGAGAGCATTGTGAATGACAACCCGAGAGCATTGTGAATGACAACCCGAGAGCATTGTGAATGACAACCCGAGAGCATTGTGAATGACCACCCGAGACCATTGTGAATGACAACCCGAGACCATTGTGAATGACCACCCGAGAGCATTGTGAATGACCACCCGAGAGCATTGTGAATGACCACCCGAGAGCATTGTGAATGACAACCCGAGACCATTGTGAATGACCACCCGAGAGCATTGTGAATGACCACCCGAGAGCATTGTGAATGACCACCCGAGAGCATTGTGAATGACCACCCGAGAGCATTGTGAATGACAACCCGAGGGCATTGTGAATGACAACCCGAGAGCATTGTGAATGACCACCCGAGAGCATTGTGAATGACAACCCGAGAGCATTGTGAATGACCACCCGAGAGCATTGTGAATGACCCCCCGAGACCATTGTGAATGACCCCCCGAGAGCATTGTGAATGACAACCCGAGAGCATTGTGAATGACCACCCGAGAGCATTGTGAATGACAACCCGAGAGCATTGTGAATGACAACCCGAGAGCATTGTGAATGACAACCCGAGAGCATTGTGAATGACCACCCGAGAGCATTGTGAATGACAACCCGAGAGCATTGTGAATGACCACCCGAGAGCATTGTGAATGACCACCCGAGAGCATTGTGAATGACCACCCGAGAGCATTGTGAATGACCACCCGAGAGCATTGTGAATGACCACCCGAGAGCATTGTGAATGACCACCCGAGAGCATTGTGAATGACCACCCGAGAGCATTGTGAATGACCACCCGAGAGCATTGTGAATGACCACCCGAGAGCATTGTGAATGACAACCCGAGGGCATTGTGAATGACCACCCGAGAGCATTGTGAATGACAACCCGAGAGCATTGTGAATGACAACCCGAGAGCATTGTGAATGACCACCCGAGAGCATTGTGAATGACAACCCGAGAGCATTGTGAATGACCACCCGAGAGCATTGTGAATGACCACCCGAGAGCATTGTGAATGACAACCCGAGAGCATTGTGAATGACAACCCGAGAGCATTGTGAATGACCACCCGAGAGCATTGTGAATGACAACCCGAGAGCATTGTGAATGACCACCCGAGAGCATTGTGAATGACCACCCGAGAGCATTGTGAATGACCACCCGAGAGCATTGTGAATGACAACCCGAGAGCATTGTGAATGACAACCCGAGAGCATTGTGAATGACCACCCGAGAGCATTGTGAATGACAACCCGAGAGCATTGTGAATGACCACCCGAGAGCATTGTGAATGACCACCCGAGAGCATTGTGAATGACCACCCGAGAGCATTGTGAATGACAACCCGAAGAATCACATCTCCACCTTAAAAACAATCCTTGCTGCTTTGTTCTGTCCAATCTGCAGCCTCCTCATGTCACTTGATGATGCATTTTATTCAGTAGCCACACGCGCACCGTGGATGGGGACATTGTCATCCTGGAAGAAATGATTCACCAAAGGTTCAAGGTGACCACTCAGAATGGCAGTGTATTTATTGGTGTTTACCCTGCTCTATGGGGTTGGTTGGACCTAACCCATGCCAGGACCACAACATAACAGAGATGCCTGAACCCTTTACCATGGGATACTTTGTATTCCTCATTGACTCAAGTGTTTCCTTTATTTTGGCAGTTACCTATAGGTCAATGTGGGCTTATTAGTTTAGTGGTGCTTAACCCTGGGGATCCCAGGGGGTTGCACGTTTTGGCCTTAGCACTACACACCCGATTCCAATCATCAAAGCTTGATGAATTGACCATTTGAATCAGCTGTGTCGTGCCAGGGGTTAGCATTAACTTTCAGAAAACTGCCTTTTAAAAAGGGGCAGCTACAGTTTTTAATCACACAAAATAAATGAATGCTAAACATCCTGCAGAAAGTAGCGCCATCTATATCAGATGACAACAGAAGTGCTATTTGGCTTGCAGCCACATTCAGTAAAATAGCTTTCAATGGGAAAGAGCAATGTATTTCTTGTAAAGACGATGCACGGCCACAGAAAGAATGAAGCTACATGTCCTAACGTTTTGCTTGAAGTTAATCTGGCATTGTAACTTGCTACCGGAGAGACACGTGACGTCACAGGCGAGAAGTATACATTAGTCAGAGTGAAGTAAGACTGCCAGCTTAATGGAGCCTGCCACTAGCACAGTCAGTGTAGTCAGCTCAGCTATCCCCATTGAGACCGTGTCTGTGCCTCGATCTAGGTTGGGAAAAACTAAACATGGCGGTGTTCACCTTAGCAATCTCACTGGAATAAAGGCCTCCTCCATTCCTGCCATTATTGAAAGAGATTGTGATACCTCACATCTCAAAATAGGCTACTTAACGTTAGATCCCTCACTTCCAAAGCAGTTATAGTCAATTAACTAATCACTGATCATAATCTTGATGTGATTGGACTGAAATATGGCTTAAGCCTGAGGAATTTACTGTGTTAAATGAGGCCTCACCTCCTGGTTACACTAGTGACCATATCCACCGTGCATCCCGCAAAGGCGGAGGTGTTGCTAACATCTACGATAGCAAATTTCAAATGTACACAAAAAAAAACGACCGCGTTTTCATCTTTTGAGCTTGTAGTCATGACATTGATGCAGCCTCCTCAAGCACTTTATATAGCTACTGTTTACAGGCCTCCTGGGCCATACACAGCGTTCCTCACTGAGTTCCCTGAATTTCTATCTGACCTTGTAGTCATGGCAGATAATATTCACATTTTTGGTGACTTTAATATTCACATGGAAAAGTCCACAGACCCACTTCAAAAGGCTTTCGGAGCCATCATCGACTCAGTGGGTTTTGTCCAACATGTCTCTGGACCTACTCACTGTCACAGTCATACTCTGGACCAAGTTTTGTTCCGTGGAATAAATGTTGTGGATCTTAATGTTTTTCCTCATAATCCTGGACTATCGGACCACCATTTTATTACGTTTACAATCGCAATAAATAATCTGCTCGGACCCCAACCAATGATCATCAAAAGCTGTGCTATTCATTCTCGGACAACCCAAAGATTCCTAGATGCCCTTCCAGACTCCCTCCACGTACCCAAGGACGTCAGAGTACAAAAATCAGTTAACCAACTGAGGAACTAAATGTAACCTTGCGTAATACCCCTAGATGGAGTCGCAACACTAAAAACAAAAAACATTTGTCATAAGAAACTAGCTGCCTCGTATACAAAAAATACCCGAGCCCTGAAGCAAGCTTCCAGAAAATTGGAACGAAATGGCGCTACACCAAACTGGAAGTCTTCCGATTAGCTTGGAAAGACTGTACTGTGCAGTATCGAAGAGCCCTCACTGCTTGTCGATCAGCCTATCGATCACCACATTCTTTTGGAGAGATTGGAAACACAAATTGGTCTCCACGGACCAATTCTGGCCTGGATTAGATCTTATCTGTCGGAAAGATAGTTTGTCTCTGTGGATGGTTTCTCCTCTGACAAATCAACTGTAATTTTCGGTGTTCCTCAAGGTTCGGTTTTAGGACCACTATTGTTTTCACTATATATTTTACCTCTTGGTGATGTCATACGGAGACATAATGTTAACTTTCACTGCTATGCGGACGATACACAGCTGTACATTTTGATGAAACATGGTGAAGCCCCAGAATTGCCCTCCCTGGAAGCCTGTGTTTCAGACATAAGGAAGTGGTTGACGGCAAATGGTTTACTTTTAAACTTGGACAAAACAGAGATACTAGTTCTATGTCCCAAGAAACAAAGATCTTCTGTTGGATCTGACAATTAATCTTGATGGTTGTACAATCGTCTCAAATAAAACTGAAGGACATCGGCGTTACTCTGGACCCTGATCTCTCTTTTGACGAACATATCAAGACTGTTTCAAGGACAGCTTTTTTCCATCTACGTAACACTGCAAAAATCAGAAACTTTCTGTCCAAAAATGATGCAGGAAAATGTATCCATGCTTTTTTCACTTCTAGATTAGACTACTGCAATGCTCTACTTTCTGGCTACCCGGATAAAGCACGAAATGAACTTCAGTTAGTGCTAAATACAGCTGCAGGAATCTTGACTAGAACCCAAAAGTTTGATCATAATACTCTAGTGCTAGCCTCTCTACACTGGCTTCCTGGTAAGGCAAGGGCTGATGTCAAGGTTTTACTGTTAACCTACAAAGCATTACATGGGCTTGCTCCTACCTATCTTTCTGACTTGGTCCTGCCGTACATACCTACACGTACGCTACGGTCACAAGCCTCATTATTGTCCCTAGAATTTATATTTCTTATTGTCCCTAGAACAGCTGGAGGCGGGGCTTTCTCCTATAGAGCTCCATTTTTATGGAATGGTCTGTCTATCCATGTGAGAGACGCAGACTCAGTCTCAACCTTTAAGTCTTTACTGAAGACTCATCTCTTCAGTAGGTCCTATGATTGAGTGTAGTCTGGCCCAGGGGTGTGAAGGTGAACGGAAAGGCACTGGAGCCACGAACCGCCCTTGCTGTCTCTGCCTGGCCGGTTCCCCTCTCTCCACTGGGATTCTCTGCCTCTAACCCTATTACGAGGGCTGAGTCACTGGTGCTCTTCCATGTCATCCCTAGGAGTGGTGCGTCACTTGAGTGGGTTGAGTCACTGACGTGATCTTCCTGTCCGGGTTGGGTTGGCGCCCCCTCGGGTTTGTTTCCCGTGGGGGAGATCTTTGTGGGCTATACTCGGCCTTGTCTCGGGGGAGTAAATTGGTGGTTTGAAGATAACCCTCTAGTGGTGTGGGGGCTGTGCTTTGGCAAAGTGGGCGGGGTTATATCCTGCCTGGTTGGCCCTGTCCGGGGGGTACCGTCGAACAGGGCCACAGTGTCTCCCGACACCTCCTGTCTCAGCCTACAGTATTTATGCTGTAATAGTCTACGTGCTAGGGTCAGTCTGGTGTAATTCTCCTGTCTTATCCGGTGTCCTGTGTGAATTTAAGCACGCTCCCTCTAATTCTCTCTGAATTTCTTCTCTCGGAGGACCTGAGCCCTAGGACCATGCCTCAGGACTACCTGGCCTGGTGACTTCTCTCCACGTTTCTTCCGTGGTTCCTGCTGTTCTAGGGAGTTGTTCCTAGCCACCGTGCTTCTACATCTGCATTGCTTGCTGTTTGGGGTTTTAGGCTGGGTTTCTGTACAGCACTTCGTGACATCATCGGCTGATGTAAAAAGGGCTTTATAAAATACATTTGATTGATTTTACAATTTGAAAGTAGTCAACTGTGTGGGACTTCCTGTGGTTTAAAGAAGGATCACATAATTCCATCCAGGTAGGCAGGAGGGACCTGCCAATGAATTATACTCATGAGCAACCATACCATAACAGCAGGCCAAACGTGGCTTTATAACTGTTTAAATAACACACAGTACGCACCCTTTCAGTTTGTTTACCAACTCATACAAGTAGTAGTAAATTGGACTACTTCAAAATGGAGATGGCCTCAATGGTGCTGCCCGTGCACTCAGAGACGCCTTAATGAGACAGATACAACGCTGCCATCTTTAGACATCTCTATACTCCTACCAACACAATCAGAGACCGGTTAGATCTGGTTCAGGGCATCGGAGCTGAATTCCACAAAGCCCGGTCTCTGCTCAACTCCGTTGGTGGAGTTCATCAGAAACTTCCTTCACCATGGAGTTGAGTTTAGTAACCTAGCTAGGTCAGGGAGAGATCTGTAGACCAACCAACAGCAATAACAAGGCATTCCACTAGTACCGAGCAATTCACCAAAATGTCTGTTATTCTTCATGTTTTAGTAGATAAAAAAACATGCACCAGCGCACACCCAGAATACTAGTTTGTGTGGAGGTGCTGACTAATGGCGAATAAACTATCAAAACAAAGTCTTTATTTTGATAGCTTATATTATTCATTTAAACAACTAATTGACCAACATTTTGCTTCTTTCTGTGAGCTCAATGGGCACATTGCAGTTGCTCTAGAGATACATCAGATCCAGCCTGAACTGTGAGATGTAGTAGGGAGTTGTAGTTTCCAACAAGCTAATATTCCACATAATTACCACATTTTATGCGCTACACTAACTACAATGACCATAATCTATTGCGCATCTATTTGTCTGGTCTGTGTTTCTTTTATGCCTGCTACAGCATGATTTGAGAGGTATCTCTACCTGAAAATACATGATGTAAGTGATTGATAGTTGCATGAGGAGGCAGGTAGCCTTGTTGTTAGAGCTTTGGGCCAGTAACCGAAAGGTTGCTGAATCGAATCCCTGAGCTGACAAGGGAAAAAAATCTGTCCTTCTGCCCCTGATATGGTGGATGTTGATTAAGGCAGCCCCCCGGTACCGCTCTGATTCAGATGGTTTGGGTTAAATGTAGAAGACACATTTTTTTAAGGCATTCAGTTGTAGGTATCCCCCTTTCCCTATTCAGCAGTCATTAAAGTATGCCTTATTTACTTTAAATTAATACAAAATAGTGATTGTCAGGCAGCAGCTCTGAAGAGATGACTTGGCATGAAATGAAAGTCATAAAATAAAACAAATGTAATATATATTAACTGAAATATTTTATTCGAGTAAATTAATGGTTAATAGGTGAAACGCTGTAATTGGCATTCACTACCATCATGGGACTTTTATTAATAGTTGTATCCTGTGCATTCAACCCCAATAATCGAAAACGAAAAGTTTTTATTTTTCTGAATCTAACCGACCTCATAAATAACGAATCGCTCAGCACAGCGGGGAATGGTCATGTTCGTGTGTAAGCCAAGGATATGTCGGGAGAAGAGTGGAGAATGCTAAAGGCTAGCTACTATTCTGCGGAAGTGTACTTGGTTTACACAAGATCAATCCCCGCTACTGATAGCTAACGCTAGCTATCTCCATCCAGCCACTAATATTGTGCTAACACCAATCCGATGCTTGTTTTAAATCTGGGAGTGTACACTTTGGGAAAAGGGTGGAGAAACGGGACGCAACTAGCTAGCTAGAGAACGTTTCGTTTGCTAGCAACCAAAGTCATGGTTCTCACCTCATCCATCTTGAATCCTTCAGGAATGGTTGAAGCAGCTAGCTAAATGCTGTAGCGGAAAATGAATTTCTGAAATCGTCCACGTCCTTCCTCTGAAATTAAATGTTCACCACGAGGTCACGTTAGCTAGTTAGCTAGCGAATTAAATAGCCTCGCTACTAGTAGCACTTGCCATTACAATTTGACAAAGGTTAGTTAGCTAGGCTAACGGCAGCCAGGAAGCTAGCTAACTGCTTTGCTAAACCCGATTACAAAACTATAAAAATAGTAGTTGGAAATATTGCCTGCTCCGTGTTTACAGTTCGAGTTTGGCAACGTCACGGCATATTTTTCAACCGTATCATTGTGATATTTGACGAATTTTCAACAAAATTACGTGGACAGCTAATCCAAACTGCTGGCTAGCTACATCAGTGTCTTTCTGCTTCCAGTCAAACTTCCGGTTAGGATTATCTTCTACTGTGGACTCTGCTATACCGCCACCACCAGTTCAGGAGCACATTGCAGTGGTGTTTTACAAAATGTATACTTTAATTTCTTAATCCAAATAATGTTATTTTAATAATACTGAGTTGACTGTTATTGATATTTCATATGCAGAGCTCCTGAGGCATCACCTAAATGGGTAATACACAGAGTGGAAGAGGAGAGGTCCAGTGGCTACATGACTCAGGCTGCTTCCCCGACTTGCCCTCTACAAGATTATCAGCAGATTCCATCACCGTCATCTACCATCCTCTGACCACTCCCTCCGCTCAAACCATGAACTGACCCTCTCCTCTTCGGAGGATGCAGCGTTCAAAGACTTGGCCTCTATTCGTCGACCTATCATGATATATTGCTTGTCATTTTTTAAGCGTTTTGGGATTCATGAAAAACCCCATAGAAGTCTAATAAATTATTATTAGTAGTGTATTGTAAATCCTAGTAATATACTTCTGACGAGGGGTAACCAACCCTTCTCACGCATCGCTATTGGAGAAAAGCAACGAGTAGTAACAACTTTTACAAGTTGTAGATCACAAATTCTTCCTCTTAGTACAATGAATCAGTTAATGGTCTTAATTTTTCGGTTCCGCTTCCTGGACCATGAAACACATTTTCAGAAGCCTGTTTTGGTGGGTGGGCCTTAGAATTTACTTCCATGAAAATTTGACCATTGGAATTTACTTTCTGGATTGAAATCGCTATGAAAGCGACGGCAAAGATTATGGATATACTGACAGGACATGTCTCTCAGTTGGGAGTCGTTGTCCACAAAAGCGGCACGGCGGGCTGTCAAGCTTCGGTCTATCCTTTCTTTGGATTGGTGGATACATCTCATCTCATTATTGTAATCCAGTTTTGAATATTCAATGAGGGTTGTTGACGTCAACCGCCGTTATTCAATGGGGAGAGATGCTATGCCCCATTCATGAATATGCATAGCCATCATGAGACAACGCGGATTTAAAGTGTTTTTTTTCTTAAAGATGCGGGGATGTCACGTGTCCTACTTAAATAAGTACACTCGTAAGAACTTAAGCTTTACGAAACGTCTATTAGATCAAATAAACCTCAGGTAGCAAATCATTTTTTGTTGTTGAACAAATCCGACACTCTCTTTGACCTCCATACAAAACTCTTTGCTTGGTGGGCGGAACAACGCCACCTGCTGGAGGGAGAAAGATTTTCCGCCGAGTTGGACACTCCCTTCTTCCTTTTCCTCTGGTGATGACCACTTCCACGTTACTTCTGGGTCGTGTCCCATAATCTCTTGAATGGGCTTCAAGATTATATGATCAAATTCATGAAAACGCAGTCATTTAAGATATATACATTTGCTCATAACCGTAGCCTTTTATCAAAAATATTTGACGCTCAGAAACGAACACCCATCTCCTAAAGTTAGAACATTTGAACTACAACTCCTGCAGCCTTGTTACCATGCTGGAGCATGGTAACAAGATTATGCTGGGTGTTTTGACTGAACCTTTCCAGCCAGTAGTTTTTTGAAGACCTGCAAACCAGACTGTATAAAATAAGGACGAAGCCATCAGTGGCGTCACCCCATTGTTTCCTATGTGAAGTCTCAGTGGCGTCACCCCATTGTTTCCTATGTGAAGTCTGTGGCGTCACCCCATTGTTTCCTATGTGAAGTCTCAGTGGCGTCACCCCATTGTTTCCTATGTGAAGTCTCAGTGGCGACACCCCATTGTTTCCTATGTGAAGTCTCAGTGGCGTCACCCCATTGTTTCCTATGTGAAGTCTCAGTGGCGTCACCCCATTGTTTCCTATGTGAAGTCTCAGTGGCGTCACCCCATTGTTTCCTTTGTGAAGTCTCAGTGGCGTCACCCCATTGTTTCCTATGTGAAGTCTCAGTGGCGTCACCCCATTGTTTCCTATGTGAAGTCTCAGTGGCGTCACCCCATTGTTTCCTATGTGAAGTCTCAGTGGCGTCACCCCATTGTTTCCTATGTGAAGTCTCAGTGGCGTCACCCCATTGTTTCCTATGTGAAGTCTCAGTGGCGTCACCCCATTGTTTCCTATGTGAAGTCTCAGTGGCGTCACCCCATTGTTTCCTATGTGAAGTCTCAGTGGCGTCACCCCATTGTTTCCTATGTGAAGTCTCAGTGGCGTCACCCCATTGTTTCCTATGTGAAGTCTCAGTGGCGTCACCCCATTGTTTCCTATGTGAAGTCTCAGTGGCGTCACCACATTGTTTCCTATGTGAAGTCTCAATGGCGTCACCCCATTGTTTCCTTTGTGAAGTCTCAGTGGCGTCACCCCATTGTTTCCTTTGTGAAGTCTCAGTGGCGTCACCCCATTGTTTCCTATGTGAAGTCTCAGTGGCGTCACCCCATTGTTTCCTATGTGAAGTCTCAGTGGCGTCACCCCATTGTTTCCTATGTGAAGTCTCAGTGGCGTCACCACATTGTTTCCTATGTGAAGTCTCAATGGCGTCACCCCATTGTTTCCTTTGTGAAGTCTCAGTGGCGTCACCCCATTGTTTCCTTTGTTAAGTCTCAGTGGCGTCACCCCATTGTTTCCTATGTGAAGTCTCAGTGGCGTCACCCCATTGTTCCTATGTGAAGTCTCAGTGGCGTGTTTGAAGATCAGGAAGTGTCATTTCAGCATGTCGCCATCTTGCTACATGGAGGTTTTGGAAACATCACATGCAGTTTGATCTACTCCAGGAAGTGAAACATCACATGCAGTTTGAACAACTCCAGGAAGTGAAACATCACATGCAGTTTGAGCTATTCCAGGAAGTGAAACATCACATGCAGTTTGAGCTACTCCAGGAAGTGAAACATCACATGCAGTTTGAGCTACTCCAGGAGGTGAAACATCACATGCAGTTTGAGCTATTCCAGGAAGTGAAACATCACATGCAGTTTGAGCTACTCCAGGAAGTGATGTTGCAGCCTCAGTGCTGCTCCCTTTCATTGAGTATCTCAAGTTGAAGGCCGACTAGGTCACTGTTGGCTGCAAATTATCCTTATAACTTCTAATGTGTGTGATTTTAAAATAATCGGTTCAAGGACATACGTTGTTTGGGGGCAGCAGGTAGCCTAGTGGTTAGAGCGTTGGACTAGTAACCAAAAGGTTGCCAGATCTAATCCCTGAGCTGACAAGGTAAAAATCTGTTGTTATGCCCCTGAACAAGGCCGTTCTAGGACAGGGGTTCCGCTAGCGGAACTCCGCCCACATTCCACTGAAAACCCTTGATATCCTAAATGAGAGAAGGCAGCTTGTTCTCCCCTGCTGTTCTCTCATTTAGGATATCAAGGGTACTGAGGGAATGTTTTCAGAAAGTTGGATTCCCCCATTATAATCAATGGGAGTATGGCAAACTTCATGGTCAATAATGTTGTCATTGACAGTGTCCCATACTGTCCCTTGCTATGCAGTTAACCGTTGCCTTGGCAATGGCAAAAATGTATGACTTAATTAGTTTAACTCAATAGAGAGAAGGCAACTTGTTCTCCCCTGCTGCAAACTCTCGAAAGATAGATATATACAGCTGTTGGGAGTTGTAGTTTATGTGTGTAGTTCTAATGAAACGTAACTTTTCGGCTTCGTGCTCCTTCTTGGGAATCAAATAAGTTGAAAACCGATATGGTAAGTACATTCATATGAAAACACATACATTTTACTATGCAGTACCAGTCAAAAGTTTGGACACACCTACTCATTCAAGAGTTTCTTTCTATTTTCTACATTGTAGAATTTGTGAAGACATCAAAACTATGAAATAACACATATGGAATCATGTAGTAATCAAAAAAGTGTTAAATAAATCAAAATGTATTTTTTATTTTTCAAAGTAGCCATCCTTTGCCTTGATGACAGCTTTGCACACTCTTGGCATTCTCTCAACCAGCTTCACAGTGCAGTGGTGTGGTGTAAAGCAGTGGTGTAAAGCACTTAAGTAAAAATACTTTAAAGTACTACCTATACATTTTCCCTGACACCCTAAAGTACTCGTTACATTTTGAATGCTTAGCAGGACAGGGAAATGGTCTAATTCACACTTATCAAGAGAACATGCCTGGTCATCCATACTGCCTCTGATCTGGCTGACTCACTAAACACACGTTCCGTTTGTAAATTATGTCTGAGTGTTGGAGCGTGCCCCTGGCCATCTGTAAATAAAACAAAAAAAACAAGAAAATTGTCCCATCTGGTTTGCTTAATACCAAGAAGTTTAAATTATTTATACTTCTACTTTTGATACTTAAGTATATTTAAAATCAAATACTTTTAGACTTTTATTCAAGTAGTATTTTCCTGGTTGACTTTCACTTGAGTCATTTTCTATTAAGGTATTGTTACTTTTACTCAAGAATGACAATTGGGTACTATTTCCACCACTGGTCACCTGGAATGCATTTCATTTAGTAATACAGGAAATTACCACGACAACACTCTTGGCATTCTCTCAACCAGCTTCATTAGGTAGTCACCTGGAATGCATTTCAAGTAACAGGTGTTCCTTGTTCAAAGTAAATTTGTGGAATTTCTTTCCTTCTTAATGTGTTTGAGTCCATCAGTTGTGTTGTGACAAGGTAGGGGTGGTATACAGAAGATAGCCCTATTTGGTAAAAGACCAAGTCCATATTATGGCAAGAACAGCTCAAAATAGCAAAGAGAAACAACAGTCAATCATTACTTTAAGACACGAAGATCAGTCAATCCGTAAAATGTAAATAACTTTGAAAAGTTTCTTCAAATGCAGTCGCAAAAACCATCAAGCGCTATGATGAAACTGGCTCTCATTTGTTTTTCAACAGGACAATGACCCAAAACACTCCTCCAGCCTGTGTAAAGGCTATTTGATCAAGAAGGAGAGTGATGGAGTGCTGCATCAGATGACCTGGCCTCCACAATCACCTGACCTCAACCCAATTGAGATGTTTAGGGATGAGTTGGACCACAGAGTGAAGGAAAAGCAGCCAACAAGTGCTCAGCATATGTGGGAACTCCTTCAAGACTGTTGGGAAAAAAGCATTACTCATGCAGCTGGTTGAGAGAATACCAAGAGTGTGCAAAGCTGTCATCAAGGCAAAGGGTGGCTACTTTGAAGAATCTCAATTATATTTTTGTTGAAATATTGATTTGTTAAACACTTTTGGTTACTACATGATATCATGTGCTATTTCATAGTGTTGATGTCTTCACTATTGTTCTACAATGTAGTAAATAGTACAAAATAATGAAAAACCCTTGAATGAGTAGGTGTGTCCAAACTTTTGCCTGGTACTTTATATCTTAAATGAATTTGAAGATGACAATTTGGAGCCCATTAGCCTACAAAACCAGAACCCAGAAGTTAAAATGACACGTCACTTTCATAGGGTATTGAAATTGCCCCCAACCCTGCTGTGCCATCTCTATTATCCTCTCCTCCATACCAGGTAACTAAGGTGTATCTTTAACACACCTGAGGCAACTCTGTCAATGACATTTGCTTACTGTGTATCGCAAATGAAAGGACCAATCAAAGTCATTATTTACTTGGCTCTTTATTTTTCTACACAACACTACAGATAACATATTTTCACAATATTTAGCCGTCTTTGTTGAGTATAAACATCTAAATAAACGAGTGCTTCTTGTAAACGTACACCAGCGTTCTTCCAGGAAGCACAGTGCATTCAGAAAGTATTCAGACCCCTTGACTTTTTACACATTCTGTTACGTTACAACCTTTTTCTAAAATGGATTAAATAAAAAAATCCTCATCAATCTCCACACAATAACAACACAACAACACTATACCCCACAACGACAGAGCTGAAACAGGTTTTTAGACACGCTGGCAATTTTTTTGTTGGCAAAAAAAACAAAACAGAAATATCTTATTTAAATAAGTATTCAGACCCTTTGATCATCCTTGAGATGTATTTACAACTTGATTGGAGTCCACCTGGGGTAAATTCAATCGACTGGACATGATTTGTAAAGGCACACACCTGTCTGTATAAAAGGTCCCACAGTTGACAGTGCATGTCAGAGCAAAAACCAAGCCATGAGGTCGAACAAATTGTCCGTAGAGCTCCGAGACAGGATTGTGTTGAGGCACAGATCTGGGGAAGGGTACCAAAACATTTCTGGAGCATTGAAGGACCCCAAGAACACAGTGGCCTCCATGATTCTTAAATGGAAGAAGTTTGGAACCACCAAGACTCTTCCTTGTGCTGGCCGCCCGGGCCAAACTGAGCAATCGGTGTTGAAGGGCCTTGAAGGGCCTCAAGGAGATGACCAAGAACCAGATGGTCACTCTGACAGAGCTCCAGAGTTCCTCTGTGGAGATGGGCAAACCTTCCAGATGGACAACCATCTTTGCAGCACTCCACCAATCAGGCCTTTATGGTAGAGTGGCCAGACGGAAGCCACTCCTCAGTAAAAGGCACACGACAGCCCGCTTGGAGTTTGCCCAAAGGCACCTAAAGGACTCAGACCATGAGAAACCATATTCTCTGGTCTGATGAAACCAAGATTGAATTATTTGGCCTGAATGCCAAGCATCACATCTGGAGGAAACCGGGCACCATACCTACGGTGAAGCATGGTGGTGGCAGCATCATGCAGTGGGGATGTTTTTCAGCGGCAGGGACTGAAAGTCTAGTCAGGATTGAGGGAAAGAAGAACAGAGAGATCCTTGATGAAAACTTACTCCAGAGCGCTCAGACCGGGGCAAAGGTTCACCTTCCAACAGGACAACGACCATAAGCACACAGCCAAGACAACGCAGGAGTGACTTCGGGACACATCTCTGAATGTCCTTGAGTGGCCCAGCCAGAGCTCGGAATTGAACACGATTGATCATCTCTGGAGAGAACTTCAAATAGCTGTGCAGCAACGCTCCCATTCCAACCTGACAGAGCTTGAGAGGATCTGCAGAGAAGAATGGCAGAAACTCTGTAAATACAGGCGTGTCATACCCAAGAAGACTCGAGGCTGTAATCGCTGCCAAAGGTGCTTCAACAAAGTACTGAGTACAGGGTCTGAATGCTTACAGCTGAAGTCGGAAGTTTACATACACTTAGGTTGGAGTCATTAAAACTAGTTTTTTAACCACTCCACAAATTTCTTGTTAACAAACTATAGTTTTGGCAAGTCAGTTAGGACATCTACTTTGTGCATGACAAGTAATTTTTCCAACAATTGTTTACAGACAGATTATTTCACTTATAATTCACTGTATTACAATTCCAATGGGTCAGAAGTTTACATACACTAAGTTGACTGTGCCTTTAAACAGCTTGGAAAATTCCAGAAAATGTCATGGCTTTAGAAGCTTCTGATAGGCTAATTGACATCATTTGAGTCAATTGGAGGTGTACCTGTGGATGTATTTAAAGGCCTACCTTCAAACTCAGTGCCTCTTTGCTTGACATCATGGGAAAATCAAAAGAAATCAGCCAAGAAATCAGCCAAGAAAGTGAGAAATTTCCAAATGCCTTAAGGTACCACGTTCATCTGTACAAACAATAGTACGCAAGTATAAACACCATGGGACCAAGCAGCCATCATACCGCTCAGGAAGGAGATGCGTTCTGTCCCCTAGAGATGAACATAGTTTGGTGCAAAAAATAACAAATCAATCCCAGAACAACAGCAAATGACCTTGTGAAGATGCTGGAGGAGTAAAACGAGTCCTATATCGACATAACCTGAAAGGCCGCTGCGCACGGAAGAAGCCACTGCTCCAAAACCGCCATAAAAAAGCCAGACTACAGTTTGCAACTGCACATGGGGACAAAGAAAGTACTTTTTGGAGAAATGTCCTCTGGTCTGATGAAACAAAAATAGAACTGTTTGGCCATAATAACCATCGTTATGTTTGGCGGTAAAAGGGGGAAGCTTGCAAGCCAAAGAACACCATCCCAACCGTGAAGCACGGGGATGGCAGCATCATGTTGTGGGGTTGCTTTGCTGCAGGAGGGACTGGTGCACTTCACAAAATAGATGGCATCATGAGGACGGAAAATTATGTGGATATATTGAAGCAACATCTCAAGACCTCAGTCAGGAAGTTATAGCTTGGTTGCAAATGGGTCTTCCAAATGGACAATGACCCCAAACATACTTCCAAAGTTGTGGCAAAATGGCTTCAGGACAACAAAGTCAAGGTATTGGAGTGGCCATCACAAAGCCCTGACCTCAATCCGATAGAAAATATGTGGGCAGAACTGAAAAAGCGTGTGCGAGCAAGGAGGCCTGCAAACCTGACTCAGTTACATCTGTAAGGAGGAATGAGCCAAAATTCACCCAACTTATTGTGGGAAGCTTGTCGAAGACTACTCGAAACGTTTGACCCAAGTTAAACAATTTAAAGGCAATGCTACCAAATACTAATTGAGTGTATGTAAACTTCTGACCCACTGTGATGAAAGAAATAAAAGCTGAAGTAAATCATTCTCTCTACTATTATTCTGACATTTCACATTCTTAAAATAAAGTGGTGATCCTAACTGACCTAAGACAGGGAATTTTTACTAGGATTAAATGTCAGGAATTGTGAAAAATTTAGTTTAAATGTATTTGGCTAAGGTGTATGTGAACTTCCGACTTCAACTGTATGTAAATGTGACATTTCCGGGGAAAAAAAGCCCCGTTTTTGCTTTGTCATTGCGGGTTATTGTGTGAATGTTGATGAGGGGGAAAAAACTATTTAATCAATTTTAAAATGAGGCTGTAACGTAACAAAATGTGCAAAAAGTCAAGGGGTCTGAATCCTTTCCGAAGGCACTGTATATATTTTACTTCAAGATGTTTAGGGTTAGTTCTTGTTTCCCCCCTTCCACCGTGCTACCGTTGACATAAGAGGATGCCTCCTCCTCTTCATCTATGATACTATTGGAGTCTTCAGTCTTGACCCCGCCAGCCTGGTCCTCAGGAAGTGAGATGTGGCGTCTCTTCTTGTGTCTCCCAAGACTCTGAGAAGTGGTAAATCTCTGGCCACATTCGACAAGGCTGTAAGTTCTCTCTACTGTATATGTTAAGGTCTGATGATCTTGTCAAACCCTTCCCACAGACAGAACAGGGGTAAGGTTTCTCCCCATGCGTCTCCTTTGTGTGTCCAAAAGTGTAGCTTCATGAGGTCTGCTCGTCTAAAACTCTTCCCAAAAAACAAAACAGCTGTGCGGTTTCTCTCCAGTGTGCATTGTCATGTGTCTTTTCAGATCAAATAACCGTTGCCAGTCTTTCCCACACACAGAGCAACTGTATCTCTGAGCTTTGAGATTCCCCTAGGTTTCTTTAGGTTCTCCTGATGTAGAGGCTCTCCCCTCCGAAATCCCGTCTGTGTGAATGAGAAAACATAGGTTAAAAGGTCCAGTGCAATCAAAAATGTGATTTCCTGTCTTTTATACACATTTCCACACTATGAGGTTGGAAAAATACTGTGAAATTATGATAATAATACAATTCTTGCTTGAGAATTTGCTCTTATCTACGAAGATATGTTTATTTTAATTGAAAACAATCACAGCAGGGTACTTAATAAAATACAATTTCATATGGAGTTAAAAATAGTGGCATTGGATTTTTAAATAAAAGAGCGATGTTCATTCAAAGTCAATATTGTATTAATGTTATTCATGGCTGTTCTGCTTCCACTTACCGAGACGATGAAGATCCCAACCAACCGCTTCTCCATCTGAATTAATCAGACCACCAACTTCCTCTTCTTCTCCCTCCCTCTCTCCTTCAATTGGAACAGGGTTTTGAAACTCAACAGGTGGTAAACCAGCATGAGTTTTCTGATGTCTCTGAAGTTTTTGAGAACTAATGAAGCTCTGGCCGCATTTAGTACAGCTGTAAGGTTTCTCTCCTGTATGATATCTGTGGTGGACTTTAAGGCTTGCTGATCTTGCAAAACTCTTTTTGCAGACAGAGCAGGAGAAAGGTTTCTCTCCAGTGTGTGTCCGGAAATGCTCCTTCAAGTAACGTGCTTCAGAAAAACTCTTCCCACACACAGAACAGGAGTGGGATTTCCCTTCTATGTGTAACAGTCCGTGTTTACGCAGGGATGAAGCACATCCAAACTTCTTGTCACAATCAGGGCAAGGATGTCGTTTCTCCCCAGTGTGCACTGACCGGTGGTCTTCAAGATACGCCTTCTCGCTGAAACTCTTCCCACACACAGAGCAACTATAAGGTCTCTTTCCTGTGTGAGTCTTCTCATGCTTCAGGAGTTGTTTAGACAAGGCAAAGCTTAGCTCACACACAGAACAGTGGTGGGGTTTCCCTGCATGTTGCAGAGAGTGGTCCTTTAACTGATCTGGACGGCTGAAACTCTTTCCACAGACAGAGCAGGAGTGGGGTTTTTCTCCTGAGTGCATCAGGAAGTGTTCCTTCATGCGTGATTGTAAGCTAAAACCCTTCCCACACACAGAGCAGGAGTAAGGTTTCTCTTCTATGTGTAACCACTGGTGCCTTTTCAAGGCTGAGGCGAAACCAAACCTCTTGTCACATTTGGAGCAGACATAAGGTTTCTCTCCAGTGTGCACTGTCTGGTGGTCTTGGAGATGTCTTTTTACACGGAACTGCTTTCCACACACAGAGCAAGGGTATGGCTTTTCTCCTGTGTGTATTCTCATATGTATTAGCAGTTTTGATAACTTTTTGCAGTCTTGTCCACACACTGAACAGCAGTGAATTTTCTTAGCTGTGTGATTCCCCTGGTGTTGTTCAGGTAGTTCTGATGTAGAGGGACTCCCTTCACTGTCAGTGCAGTGGTCATGTCTCTCTGCTGTGGGATAAGATGGCATGGATAAACTATGCAAACATTTGGAACTGTAACAAAAAATATTTTTTCTCCTTTGAATAACTGAAAGTAATACAAAGATGTATAAAAAATATTTTGCAATTCAACCCCTTACAGAATAAGTCCCTTTTAAACTTACCAAAAGCAGGATCCTTTTCCTCCTCTTTCACTTTGATAACCAGTGCTGATGTCAGACCACACTCTTCTACAGCTACAGACACTGGACTCTCTCCTGTGTGTGTTCTCTGGTGTTTGGTAAGATTTGACGATGAAGAGAAACTTTCCCCGCACACGGAGCAACTGTACAGCTTCTCTCCTGTGTGCAACGTCTGGTGTTTTTTCAGGTTTCCATTCTCACTGAATTGCTTCCCACAGACAGAGCAGGAGTACGGTTTTTCTCCTGTGTGAGTTCTCATATGTGTTTGTAGTTTTGATAACTTGTGACAGTTTTTTCCACACACTGAACAGCAATGAATCTTCTTAGCTGTGTGATTCCCCTGGTGTTGTTCAGGTAGTCCTGATGTAGAGGGACTCCCTTCGCTCTCAGAGCAGTGGTCAGGTCTCTCTGCTGTGGTAAAGACATAAGTATGGATTAACTCAAATTAGTCAACACCCTAAGTCAAAATGTTTGTTCCTGACTAAACAGAAAATAATAAATATTGTAAAATTATACGGTCCATACTTTTCCCGAAAATGCTACATGTTAGCTTTTCCCATGAGATAACCTGGCACAGTTAGCCCTAAGCTAACCACCAGAGGGATATTTTAAACCTCCAAATCAAGGTTGCTCCACTTAAAATCAAATACAATTTTATTGGTCGTGTACACACAGTATTCTGCCGTTGTTATAGCAGGTGCAGCTAAATGCTTATGTTTCTAGCTCCAACAGTGCAGCATTACCTAACAATACAAAACAATACATACAAATCCCACCAAAATGTATCAGAACAGTCCGGAATATATATAGAATGGTGTGTATAGACAGTATATACAGTATATGAATAGAAAAGGTGTGTACAGCAGTAGTTATATAGGATGGTGTGTATAGACAGTAGTTATATAGGATGGTGTGTATAGACAGTATGGACAGTAGTTATATAGGATGGTGTGTATAGACAGTATGGACAGTATATGAATAGGAAAGGTGTGTACAGCAGTAGTTATATAGGACAAACTACTGACAAGAATACAGTATATACATATGAAGTGGGTAAAACAGGATGTAAACATAATTAAAGTGACCAGTGTTCAATGACTATGTACATAGGGCAGCAGTCTAAGGTGCAGAATACAGGGTGGTAGCCAGCTAGTAACAGTGACTATGTACATAGGGCAGCAGTCTCTATGGTGCAGGATAGAATACAGGGTGGTAGCCAGCTAGTAACAGTGACTAAGTTCAGGGCACGGTACTGGGCGGAGGCTAATAGTGGTGACTATTTAATGGTCTGATAGAAGCTGTTTTTCAATCTCTCTGTTCCAGCTTTGATGCACCTGTACCGTCTCCCCCTTCTAGATGGTAGCAGGGTGAACAGGCTGTGGCTCGGGTGGCTATAGTCCTTGATGATCTTCTTGGCCTTCCTGTGACACCGGGGGCTGTAGATGTCCTGGAGGGCAGTGTGCTCCCGGTGATGCGTTGGGCTGAACGCACCACCCTATGGAAAGCCCTGCGGTTGCGGACGGTGCAATTGCCGTAACAGGCGGTGATACAGCCCGACAGGATGCTCTCAATGGTGCATCTGTAGAAGTTTGAGGGTCTTCGGGAGCCAAGACAAATTTCTTGAGCCTCCCGGGAGGTTGAAGAGGCGCTGCTATGCCTTCTTCACCACACGGCCTGTGTGACTGGATCATTTCAGGTTGTCAGTGATGTGACGCTTTTCACCATCTTCACTTCTCTGCCGTCTCCAGGATCCGCTCCTTCATTTTGTTGACGTTGAGGGAGAGGTTATTTTCCTGGCACCACTCCACCAGGGCCCTCACCTGGTAGGCTGTCTCGTTGTTGTTGGGAATCAGGCGATCCCAACACAACAGGCTGAAATTTCAGGCGGCAGTTTCAAACAGCTCTTACACAAAAAAGGGTATTATCATAATTTTTACATTTTCACAGTATGATTCCATCCTCAGCGTGGAAATACAGGACCAGTCAAAGGTTTGGAAAACTACTCATTCAAGGGTTTTTCTTTATTTTTTACTAATTTCTACATTGTAGAAAAATAGTGAAGACATCAAAACTATGAAATAACACATGTGGAATCATGTAGTAACCAAAAAAGTGTTAAACAAATCAAATTATATTTTCTATTTTAGATTCTTCAATTTTCTGTTTGAGATTCTTCAAAGTAGCCACCCTTTGCCTTGATGACAGGTTTGCACACTCTTGGCATTCTCTCAACCAGCTTTGTGAGGTAGTCACCTGGAATGCATTTCAATTAACAGGTGTGCCTTGTTAAAAGTGAATTTGTGGAATTTCTTTCCTTCTTAATGCATTTGAGCCAATCAGTTGTTATGACAAGGTAGGGGTGGTATTCAGAAGATAGCCCTATTTGGTAAAAGCAAGTCTATATTATTTAAAGAAAAGCTCAAATAAGAAAAGAGAAACAACAATCCATCATTACTTTAAGACATGAAGGTTAGTCAATTCAGAAAAATTCAAGAACTTTGAAAGTTTCTTCAAGGACAGTGGCAAAAACCATCAAGCGCTATGATAAAACTGGTTCTCATGAGGACCGCCACAGGAAAGGAAGACCCAGAGTTACCTCTGCTGCAGAGGATACGTTCATTAGAGTTACCAGCCTCAGATATTGCAGCCCAAATAAATGCTTCAGAGTTCAAGTAACAGACACATCTCAACATCAACTGTTCAGAGGAGACAGCGTGAATCAGACCTTCATGGTCGAATTGCTGCAAAGAAACCACTACTAAAGGACACCAATAAGAAGAAGAGACTTGCTTGGGCCAAGAAACACAAGCAATGGACATTAGACCAGTGGAAATCAGTCCTTTGGTCTGATGAGTCCAAATTTGAGATTTTTGGTTCCAACTGCCGTGTCTTTGTGAGACGCAGAGTAGGTGAACGGATGATCTCCGCATGTGTGTTTCCCACCGTGACTCATGGAGGTGGTGGTGTGATGGTCCTTTGCTGGTGACACTGTCAGGGATTTATTTAGAATTCAAGGCACACTTAACCAGCATGGCTACCACAGCATTCTGCAGTGGTACGCCATCCCATCTGGTTTGCGGTTAGAGGGACTATCATTTGTTTTTCAACAGGACAATGACCCAACACACCTCCAGGCTGTGTAAGGTCTATTTTACAGGACCAGTGCTCAGCATATGTGGGAACTCCTTCAATACTGTTGGAAAAGCATTCCCCATGAAGCTGGTTGAGAGAATGCCAAGAGTGTGCAAAGCTGTCATCAAGGCAAAGGGTGGCTACTTTGAAGAATCTCAAATATAAAATAAATGTTTTGGTTCCTACATGTTTCCATATGTGTTATTTCATAGTTTTGATGTCTTCACTATTATTCTATAATGTAGAAAATAGTGAATATAAAGAAAAACCCTTGAATGAGTAGGTGTGTCCAAACTTTTGACTGGTACTATATCTATAAAGCACAATATGTATAAAAATAAAATATTGGCTGATGTGGAATTTGTTACAGGAAATAATCACGCTGTCAGCTGGTTGTGTTAGCATAGGGCTACGTTTTCTCATGTTGTCAGCTGGTCGTGTTAGCATAGGGCTACGTTTTCTCATGCTGTCAGCTGGTCGTGTTAGCATAGGGCTACGTTTTCTCATGTTGTCAGCTGGTCATGTTAGCATAGGGCTACGTTTTCTCATGCTGTCAGCTGGTCGTGTTAGCATAGGGCTACGTTTTCTCATGTTGTCAGCTGGTCATGTTAGCATAGGGCTACGTTTTCTCACCCTGTCAGCTGGTCGTGTTAGCATAGGGCTACGTTTTATCATGTTGTCAGCTGGTCATGTTAGCATAGGGCTACGTTTTCTCACCCTGTCAGCTGGTCGTGTTAGCATAGGGCTACGTTTTCTCACCCTGTCAGCTGGTCGTGTTAGCATAGGGCTACGTTTTCTCACCCTGTCAGCTGGTCGTGTTAGCATAGGGCTACGTTTTCTCACCCTGTCAGCTGGTCGTGTTAGCATAGGGCTACGTTTTCTCACCCTGTCAGCTGGTCGTGTTAGCATAGGGCTACGTTTTCTCACCCTGTCAGCTGGTCGTGTTAGCATAGGGCTACGTTTTCTCACCCTGTCAGCTGGTCGTGTTAGCATAGGGCTACGTTTTCTCATGTTGTCAGCTGGTCGTGTTAGCATAGGGCTACGTTTTCTCACCCTGTCAGCTGGTCGTGTTAGCATAGGGCTACGTTTTCTCACCCTGTCAGCTGGTCGTGTTAGCATAGGGCTACGTTTTCTCACCCTGTCAGCTCGCCGTGTTAGCATAGGGCTACGTTTTCTCACCCTGTCAGCTGGTCGTGTTAGCATAGGGCTACGTTTTCTCACCCTGTCAGCTGGTCGTGTTAGCATAGGGCTACGTTTTCTCATGGTTAAAGCTTAAGCAAGAGGTCACAAGTATGGACCCATTAAACATCAAAGCTACAGTACAAAATAAACACTTTTACTCACCAAAAGCAGGATCTTCCTCATCTTTCACTTTGACATCCAGTACAACAGACTCCTCTACCGCTGCAGACACCTGCTGCCGTGATCCCTGTCCAGGAGCTTGGCTCAGGCTAGTCACAGCTCCGGCATGGAGACAGGACTGATTTGCTGATGAGGAGAATTTCTCTCTGCAGAGAGAGCAGGGGTGAGGTTTCACCTTAGTGTGAACTCGTTGGTGTCTTTTGTGGAGTGGTGAAGCTGAGAAACTCTTATCACACTGAGAGCAGTGGTACGGGTTCTCTCCGGTGTGCTGTTGCATGTGTATCTTGAAAGTACACGATTGGCTGAATTCCTTCCCACATTCTGAGCAGCTGTATTGTGCGGCACTAGTGTGGGATTTTTTGTGTCTTGCTAGAGAGCTACGGTGAACAAAGGTATTTTTACAGGATGTACACTGGTAAGGTTTCTCTCTATCAGCATAGACAAAAATACTAATTTCCTCCTCCTCCTCTTTGACATTAATTGCCAGCTCCTGTTCCTCGTCTTCGATCTTGATATTCATAGTTCGACTGCCTGATGACGCCGTATCTGAAATTCCCAGTGTACACTGGTTGCTATGGTTACTGGCATGGCTGCATTGACGTTTGCGAAGACCTTTGGTCGAAGCGAAACCCCTCCCGCAATCAGAGCACTCGTAAGGTTTCTCTCCAGTGTGCATAGTCTGATGCTGCCTGAGCCTCGATGGTGACTCGTATCTCTTCCCACACTGTGAGCATTGGTAAGGTATTGTTGTGGGTGCTCCTGTATGGCGTCGTACGTGTCTCGATAGAGTTCCCTTACAGCCAAAGCTCATCTCGCAGTAGGAGCACTGGTGAAGTCTCTCCCCTGTGTGCTTTCTCATGTGCATTTTCAGTTCATATGCAGAGAAACATTCCTTTCCACAATCGGAGCACGGGTGCTTCTTTTTCGCGTCTGGCTGCTTCTCTCCAGGGTGGGTCATCTGATGTCTTTCCAGGTGGGGCTTTAGTGTGAATCGCTTCCCGCACACAGAGCACTGGTAAGGCTTCTCTCCTGTATGTGTTCGGAGGTGTCTCTTCAGTTTGGAGGGGTGAACAAAGTCTTTTACACATACTGGACAGACGGAAGACTCCTTAGCAGGTTTTGTGTGTGTTCTCAGGTGTCTGTTGAAATTAGATGGGTGAGCGATCTCTATTCCACATTCTGGGCAGCGCCAAAGCTTCTTAGCTCTAGGATTCTCCTGGTCCTGTTCAGGTTCTGCTGGTGCCCCATCACTGGAGTTAGAACTCTCTCCTCTTTCAACTGGAAAATAAGGGGGGGGGGTCATTCAACCTCAAAAAACACACGAAAAAGGCTTTCAACACTCAGATTGTTCTGAAATCGTTTCTATAGTTTCTAACAGATAAGAGAAGCGTTTCTGAAACGCAAATTATTTTTGTTCAAATGTAATTTGATCTCTGAGAAATTCAGCTAATTTGATTGCACCCAAATTGGCCATTCTAATTGAAGGGATTCATATAATTTTCAGTAAATATAGTACCGGACGTCCAATTTAAAATGGTCAAAAGTCATCTGCAGACACCAATCTCACCCAGACAGCCAGTGTTACAGTATCAGTTCTTTACAGTGCCTTGAAAAGTATTCACCCCCTTGGTATTTTTCCTATTTTGTTGCATTACAACTTGTAATTTAAATAGATTTTTTGGGGGGGGGGGTTTCATGTAACGGACAGACACAAAATAGTCCAAATTGGTGAAGTGAAAAAAAATTACTTGTTTCTAAAAAATAAAAAACTGAAAAGTGGTGCATGCATATGTATTCACGACCTTTGCTATGAAACCCCTAAATAATATCTGGTGCAACCAATTACATTCAGAAGTCCACCTGCGTGCAATCTAAGTGTCACATGATCTCAGATATACACACCTGTTCTGTAAGGCCCCAGAGTCTGCAACACCACTAAGCAAGGGGCACCACCAAGCAAGCGGCACCATGAAGACCAAGGAGCTCTCCAAACAGGTCAGGGACAAAGTTGTGGAGAAGTAAAGATCAGGGTTGAGTTATAAAAAAAATATCAGAAACTTTGAACATCCCACGGAGCACCATTAAATCCATTATTTAAAAAATGGAAAGAATATGCCACCACAACAAACCTGCTAAGAGAGGGCCGCCCACCAAAACTCACAGACCAGGCAAGTAGGGCATTAATCAGAGAGGCAACAAAGAGACCAAAGATAACCCTGAAGGAGCTGCAAAGCTCCACAGCGGAGATTGGAGTATCTGTCCATAGGACCACTTTAAGCCATCCACTCCACAGAGCTGGGCTTTACAAAAGAGTGGCCATAAAAAAGCCACCGTTTAAAGAAAAAAATAAGCAAACATATTTGGTGTTCGCCAAAAGACATGGGAGACACCCCAAACATATGGAAGAAGGTGCTCTGGTCAGATGAGACTAAAATTGAGCTTTTTGGCCATCAAGGAAAACGCTATGTCTGGTGAAAACCCGACACTTCTCATCACCCCGAGAACACCATCCCCACAGTGAAGCATGGCCGTGGCAGCATCATGCTGTGGGGATGTTTTTCCATCGGCAGGGACTGGGAAACTGGTCAGAATGGAAGGAATGATGGATGGGGCCAAATACAGGGAAATTCTTGAGGGAAACCTGTTTCAGTCTTCCAGAGATTTGAGACTGGGATGGAGGTTCACCTTCCAGCAGGACAATGACCCTAAGTATACTGCTAAAGCAACACTCGAGTGGTTTGGTCTTGGAATGGAATCAATCTAATTGAGAAGCTGTGGTATGACTTAAAGATTGCTGTACACCAGCGGAACCCATCCAACTTGAAGGAGCTGGAGCAGTTTTGCCTTGAAGGTTGGGCAAAAATCCCAGTGGCTAGATGTGCCAAGCTTATAGAGACATACCCCAAGAGACTTGCAGCTGCAAAAGGTGGCTCTACAAAGTACTGACTTTGGGGGGGGTGAATAGTTATGCACGCTCAAGGTCTGTTTTTTTGTCTTATTTCTTCTTTGTTTCACAATAAAAAATATTTTGCATCTTCAAAGTAGTAGGCATGTTGTGTCAATCAAATGATCCATTTAATAAACACAGTACACCAGTAAAATGTATAAAATTATGTGGCAGCAGTAGGAACAGCGGCATCTCGTGGGAAAAACCTGGTACTTGCACACAAATTTATGGTAAATAATGCAAGTTATTTAAATGGTTAATTTCAACGAACAGAGGAAAAAAAACATCACTAGATTCACAGGGAATGCATTACATAGTATGGAGAAGCAATACTCCAAGCCGCAGCTTCGTACTACTTGTCAGACAGAGAACTGATACTGTACACTGGTTAAGGTGAGATTGGCATTGGGGTGTCGGTTGGTGCCTATTTATCATTATATATTGGATTTCTCATACACTACATGTTCAAAAGTATGTGGACAGCTGATTGAACATCCCATTCCAAAATCATGGGCATTAATATGGCCTCACTTTGATATGGACTCACTTCCACCAAACTTTACAGTGGGCACTATGCATTCGGACAGGTAGCGTTCTCAAACCCAAATTAGTCCGTCGGACTGCCAGATGGGGAAGCGTGATTCATCACTCCAGAAAACACGTTTCCACTGCCCCAGATTCCAATGGCGGCGAGCTTGGCATTGCGCATGGTGATCTTAGGCTTGTGTGTGGCTGCTCGGAACTCGGTAGTGAGTGTTGCAACTGAGGACAGATGATTTGTATGCACTCTTCAGCACTCTGCGGTCCTGTTCTGTGAGCTAGTGTGGCCTACCATTTCGCGGCTGAGCCGTTGTTGCTCCTAGACGTTTCCACTTCACAATAACAGCACTTACAATTGACCGGGGCAGGTGAGCTCTTCAGTACGGGCCATTCTACTACCAATGTTTGTTTATGGAGATTGCATGGCTATGTGACTGATTTTATTTTATAAATGTTTCCAATTTAATTTTACATGTTTTATTTTTTTTTACCCCTTTTTCGTCAATATCTAATTCGTAGTTACAGTCTTGTCCCATCGCTGTAACTCCCGTACGGACTCGGGAGAGGCGAAGTTCGAGAGCCATGCATCCTCCGAAACATGACACCACCAAGCCACACTACTTCTTTTTTTTATTTTTTATAAATCTTTACCCCATTTTCTCCCCAATTTTCGTGGTATCCAATCGCTAGTAATTACTATCTTGTCCCATCGCTACAACTCCCGTACGGGCTCGGGAGAGACGAAGGTCGAAAGCCATGCGTCCTCCGAAGCACAACCCAACCAAGCCGCACTGCTTCTTAACACAGCGCGCCTCCAACCCGGAAGCCAGCCGCACCAATGTGTCGGAGGAAACACCGTGCACCTGGCCCCCTCGGTTAGCGCGCACTGCGCCCGGCCCGCCACAGGAGTCGCTGGAGCGCGATGAGACAAGGATATCCCTACCGGCCAAACCCTCCCTAATCTGGACGACGCTAGGCCAATTGTGCGTCGCCCCACGGACCTCCCGGTCGCGGCCGGCTGCGACAGAGCCTGGGCGTGAACCCAGAGACTCTGGTGTCGCAGCTAGCGCTGCGATGCAGTGCCCTAGACCACTGCACCACCCGGGAGGCCCGCCACACTACTTCTTGACACACTGCTCGCTTAACCCGGAAGCCAGCCGCACCAATGTGCTGGAGGAAACACCGTACACCTGGCGACCGTGTCAGCGTGCATTGCGCCCGGGCCTGCCACAGGAGTCGCTAGAGCGCGATGGGACAAGGACAACACGGCCGGCCAAACTCTCCCCTAACCCGGGTCAATTGTGCGACACCTTATGGGTCTCCCGGCCGCGGCCTGGGAACGGACCAGGATCAGTAGTGACACAGCTAGCACTGCGACACCTTATGGGTCTCCTGGTCGCGGCCTGGGAACGAACCAGGATCAGTAGTGACACAGCTAGCACTGCGACACCTTATGGGTCTCCTGGTCGCGGCCTGGGAACGAACCAGGATCAGTAGTGACACAGCTAGCACCGTGTCAACGTGTTCCGTCCAGGTCAGCCTAGTATAACCAGCCTAGTATCAATGTGTTCCGTCCAGGTCAGCCTAGTATAACCAGCCTAGTGTCAATATGTTCTGACCAGGTCAGCCTAGTATAACCTGCCTAGTGTCAATATGTTCTGTCCAGGTCAGCCTAGTATAACCAGCCTAGTGTCAATATGTTCTGTCCAGGTCAGCCTAGTATAACCAGCCTAGTGTCAATATGTTCTGACCAGGTCAGCCTAGTATAACCTGCCTAGTGTCAATATGTTCTGTCCAGGTCAGCCTAGTATAACCAGCCTAGTGTCAATATGTTCTGTCCAGGTCAGCCTAGTATAACCAGCCTAGTGTCAATATGTTCTGTCCAGGTCAGCCTAGTATAACCAGCCTAGTGTCAATATGTTCTGTCCAGGTCAGCCTAGTATAACCAGCCTAGTGTCAATATGTTCCGTCCAGGTCAGCCTAGTATAACCAGCCTAGTGTCAATATGTTCCGTCCAGGTCAGCCTAGTATAACCAGCCTAGTGTCAATATGTTCCGTCCAGGTCAGCCTAGTATAACCAGCCTAGTGTCAATATGTTCCGTCCAGGTCAGCCTAGTATAACCAGCCTGGTGTCAATATGTTCCGTCCAGGTCAGCCTAGTATAACCAGCCTAGTGTCAATATGTTCTGTCCAGGTCAGCCTAGTATAACCAGCCTAGTGTCAATGTGTTCTATCCAGGTCAGCCTAGTATAACCAGCCTAGTGTCAATGTGTTCTGTCCAGGTCAGCCTAGTATAACCAGCCTAGTGTCAATATGTTCTGACCAGGTCAGCCTAGTATAACCAGCCTAGTGTCAATGTGTTCTGTCCAGGTCAGCCTAGTATAACCAGCCTAGTGTCAATATGTTCTGTCCAGGTCAGCCTAGTATAACCAGCCTAGTGTCAATATGTTCTGTCCAGGTCAGCCTAGTATAACCAGCCTAGTGTCAATATGTTCCGTCCAGGTCAGCCTAGTATAACCAGCCTAGTGTCAATATGTTCTGTCCAGGTCAGCCTAGTATAACCAGCCTAGTGTCAATATGTTCTGACCAGGTCAGCCTAGTATAACCTGCCTAGTGTCAATATGTTCTGTCCAGGTCAGCCTAGTATAACCAGCCTAGTGTCAATATGTTCTGTCCAGGTCAGCCTAGTATAACCAGCCTAGTGTCAATATGTTCTGTCCAGGTCAGCCTAGTATAACCAGCCTAGTGTCAATATGTTCCGTCCAGGTCAGCCTAGTATAACCAGCCTAGTGTCAATATGTTCCGTCCAGGTCAGCCTAGTATAACCAGCCTAGTGTCAATATGTTCCGTCCAGGTCAGCCTAGTATAACCAGCCTAGTGTCAATATGTTCTGTCCAGGTCAGCCTAGTATAACCAGCCTAGTGTCAATATGTTCTGTCCAGGTCAGCCTAGTATAACCAGCCTAGTGTCAATATGTTCTATCCAGGTCAGCCTAGTATAACCAGCCTAGTGTCAATATGTTCTGTCCAGGTCAGCCTAGTATAACCAGCCTAGTGTCAATATGTTCTATCCAGGTCAGCCTAGTATAACCAGCCTAGTGTCAATATGTTCTGTCCAGGTCAGCCTAGTATAACCAGCCTAGTGTCGGCATGTTCTGTCTAGGTCAGCCTAGTATAACCAGCCTAGTGTCGGCATGTTCTGTCTAGGTCAGCCTAGTATAACCAGCCTAGTGTCGGCATGTTCTGTCTAGGTCAGCCTAGTATAACCAGCCTAGTGTCAATATGTTCCGTCCAGGTCAGCCTAGTATAACCAGCATCGTGTCAATGTGTTCTGTCCAGGTCAGCCTAGTATAACCAGCCTAGTGTCAATATGTTCTGTCCAGGTCAGCCTAGTATAACCAGCCTAGTGTCAATATGTTCTGTCCAGGTCAGCCTAGTATAACCAGCCTAGTGTCAATGTGTTCTTTCCAGGTCAGCCTAGTATAACCAGCCTAGTGTCAATGTGTTCTGTCCAGGTCAGCCTAGTATAACCAGCCTAGTGTCAATATGTTCTGTCCAGGTCAGCCTAGTATAACCAGCCTAGTGTCAATATGTTCCGTCCAGGTCAGCCTAGTATAACCAGCCTAGTGTCAATATGTTCTGTCCAGGTCAGCCTAGAATAACCAGCCTAGTGTCAATATGTTCTGTCCAGGTCAGCCTAGTGTCAATGTGTTCTTTCCAGGTCAGCCTAGTATAACCAGCCTAGTGTCAATGTGTTCTGACCAGGTCAGCCTAGTATAACCAGCCTAGTGTCAATGTGTTCTATCCAGGTCAGCCTAGTATAACCAGCCTAGTGTCAATATGTTCCGTCCAGGTCAGCCTAGTATAACCAGCCTAGTGTCAATATGTTCCGTCCAGGTCAGCCTAGTATAACCAGCCTAGTGTCAATATGTTCCGTCCAGGTCAGCCTAGTATAACCAGCCTAGTGTCAATATGTTCCGTCCAGGTCAGCCTAGTATAACCAGCCTAGTGTCAATATGTTCTGTCCAGGTCAGCCTAGTATAACCAGCCTAGTGTCAATATGTTCTGTCCAGGTCAGCCTAGTATAACCAGCCTAGTGTCAATATGTTCTATCCAGGTCAGCCTAGTATAACCAGCCTAGTGTCAATATGTTCTGTCCAGGTCAGCCTAGTATAACCAGCCTAGTGTCAATATGTTCTATCCAGGTCAGCCTAGTATAACCAGCCTAGTGTCAATATGTTCTGTCCAGGTCAGCCTAGTATAACCAGCCTAGTGTCGGCATGTTCTGTCTAGGTCAGCCTAGTATAACCAGCCTAGTGTCGGCATGTTCTGTCTAGGTCAGCCTAGTATAACCAGCCTAGTGTCGGCATGTTCTGTCTAGGTCAGCCTAGTATAACCAGCCTAGTGTCAATATGTTCCGTCCAGGTCAGCCTAGTATAACCAGCATCGTGTCAATGTGTTCTGTCCAGGTCAGCCTAGTATAACCAGCCTAGTGTCAATATGTTCTGTCCAGGTCAGCCTAGTATAACCAGCCTAGTGTCAATATGTTCTGTCCAGGTCAGCCTAGTATAACCAGCCTAGTGTCAATGTGTTCTTTCCAGGTCAGCCTAGTATAACCAGCCTAGTGTCAATGTGTTCTGTCCAGGTCAGCCTAGTATAACCAGCCTAGTGTCAATATGTTCTGTCCAGGTCAGCCTAGTATAACCAGCCTAGTGTCAATATGTTCCGTCCAGGTCAGCCTAGTATAACCAGCCTAGTGTCAATATGTTCTGTCCAGGTCAGCCTAGAATAACCAGCCTAGTGTCAATATGTTCTGTCCAGGTCAGCCTAGTGTCAATGTGTTCTTTCCAGGTCAGCCTAGTATAACCAGCCTAGTGTCAATGTGTTCTGACCAGGTCAGCCTAGTATAACCAGCCTAGTGTCAATGTGTTCTATCCAGGTCAGCCTAGTATAACCAGCCTAGTGTCAATATGTTCCGTCCAGGTCAGCCTAGTATAACCAGCCTAGTGTCAATATGTTCCGTCCAGGTCAGCCTAGTATAACCAGCCTAGTGTCAATGTGTTCTATCCAGGTCAGCCTAGTATAACCAGCCTAGTGTCAATATGTTCCGTCCAGGTCAGCCTAGTATAACCAGCCTAGTGTCAATATGTTCTGTCCAGGTCAGCCTAGTATAACCAGCCTAGTGTCAATATGTTCCGTCCAGGTCAGCCTAGTATAACCAGCCTAGTGTCAATATGTTCTGTCCAGGTCAGCCTAGTATAACCAGCCTAGTGTCAATATGTTCTGACCAGGTCAGCCTAGTATAACCTGCCTAGTGTCAATATGTTCTGTCCAGGTCAGCCTAGTATAACCAGCCTAGTGTCAATATGTTCTGTCCAGGTCAGCCTAGTATAACCAGCCTAGTGTCAATATGTTCTGTCCAGGTCAGCCTAGTATAACCAGCCTAGTGTCAATGTGTTCTGTCCAGGTCAGCCTAGTATAACCAGCCTAGTGTCAATATGTTCTGACCAGGTCAGCCTAGTATAACCAGCCTAGTGTCAATATGTTATGTCCAGGTCAGCCTAGTATAACCAGCCTAGTGTCAATATGTTCCGTCCAGGTCAGCCTAGTATAACCAGCCTAGTGTCAATATGTTCCGTCCAGGTCAGCCTAGTATAACCAGCCTAGTGTCAATATGTTCCGTCCAGGTCAGCCTAGTATAACCAGCCTAGTGTCAATATGTTCCGTCCAGGTCAGCCTAGTATAACCAGCCTAGTGTCAATATGTTCCGTCCAGGTCAGCCTAGTATAACCAGCCTAGTGTCAATATGTTCTGTCCAGGTCAGCCTAGTATAACCAGCCTAGTGTCAATATGTTCTATCCAGGTCAGCCTAGTATAACCAGCCTAGTGTCAATGTGTTCTGTCCAGGTCAGCCTAGTATAACCAGCCTAGTGTCAATATGTTCTGACCAGGTCAGCCTAGTATAACCAGCCTAGTTTCAATGTGTTCTGTCCAGGTCAGCCTAGTATAACCAGCCTAGTGTCAATATGTTCTGTCCAGGTCAGCCTAGTATAACCAGCCTAGTGTCAATATGTTCTGTCCAGGTCAGCCTAGTATAACCAGCCTAGTGTCAATATGTTCCGTCCAGGTCAGCCTAGTATAACCAGCCTAGTGTCAATATGTTCTGTCCAGGTCAGCCTAGAATAACCAGCCTAGTGTCAATATGTTCTGTCCAGGTCAGCCTAGTGTCAATGTGTTCTTTCCAGGTCAGCCTAGTATAACCAGCCTAGTGTCAATGTGTTCTGACCAGGTCAGCCTAGTATAACCAGCCTAGTGTCAATGTGTTCTGTCCAGGTCAGCCTAGTATAACCAGCCTAGTGTCAATATGTTCTATCCAGGTCAGCCTAGTATAACCAGCCTAGTGTCAATGTGTTCTGTCCAGGTCAGCCTAGTATAACCAGCCTAGTGTCAATATGTTCTGACCAGGTCAGCCTAGTATAACCAGCCTAGTGTCAATATGTTATGTCCAGGTCAGCCTAGTATAACCAGCCTAGTGTCAATATGTTCCGTCCAGGTCAGCCTAGTATAACCAGCCTAGTGTCAATATGTTCCGTCCAGGTCAGCCTAGTATAACCAGCCTAGTGTCAATATGTTCTGTCCAGGTCAGCCTAGTGTCAATGTGTTCTTTCCAGGTCAGCCTAGTATAACCAGCCTAGTGTCAATGTGTTCTGACCAGGTCAGCCTAGTATAACCAGCCTAGTGTCAATGTGTTCTGTCCAGGTCAGCCTAGTATAACCAGCCTAGTGTCAATATGTTCTGACCAGGTCAGCCTAGTATAACCAGCCTAGTGTCAATGTGTTCTGTCCAGGTCAGCCTAGTATAACCAGCCTAGTGTCAATATGTTCTGTCCAGGTCAGCCTAGTATAACCAGCCTAGTGTCAATATGTTCTGTCCAGGTCAGCCTAGTATAACCAGCCTAGTGTCAATATGTTCCGTCCAGGTCAGCCTAGTATAACCAGCCTAGTGTCAATATGTTCCGTCCAGGTCAGCCTAGTATAACCAGCCTAGTGTCAATATGTTCTGTCCAGGTCAGCCTAGTATAACCAGCCTAGTGTCAATATGTTCTATCCAGGTCAGCCTAGTATAACCAGCCTAGTGTCAATGTGTTCTGTCCAGGTCAGCCTAGTGTCAATGTGTTCTTTCCAGGTCAGCCTAGTATAACCAGCCTAGTGTCAATGTGTTCTGACCAGGTCAGCCTAGTATAACCAGCCTAGTGTCAATGTGTTCTGTCCAGGTCAGCCTAGTATAACCAGCCTAGTGTCAATATGTTCTGACCAGGTCAGCCTAGTATAACCAGCCTAGTGTCAATGTGTTCTGTCCAGGTCAGCCTAGTATAACCAGCCTAGTGTCAATATGTTCTGTCCAGGTCAGCCTAGTATAACCAGCCTAGTGTCAATATGTTCTGTCCAGGTCAGCCTAGTATAACCAGCCTAGTGTCAATATGTTCCGTCCAGGTCAGCCTAGTATAACCAGCCTAGTGTCAATATGTTCTGTCCAGGTCAGCCTAGTATAACCAGCCTAGTGTCAATATGTTCTGACCAGGTCAGCCTAGTATAACCTGCCTAGTGTCAATATGTTCTGTCCAGGTCAGCCTAGTATAACCAGCCTAGTGTCAATATGTTCTGTCCAGGTCAGCCTAGTATAACCAGCCTAGTGTCAATATGTTCTGTCCAGGTCAGCCTAGTATAACCAGCCTAGTGTCAATATGTTCCGTCCAGGTCAGCCTAGTATAACCAGCCTAGTGTCAATATGTTCCGTCCAGGTCAGCCTAGTATAACCAGCCTAGTGTCAATATGTTCCGTCCAGGTCAGCCTAGTATAACCAGCCTAGTGTCAATATGTTCCGTCCAGGTCAGCCTAGTATAACCAGCCTAGTGTCAATATGTTCTGTCCAGGTCAGCCTAGTATAACCAGCCTAGTGTCAATGTGTTCTTTCCAGGTCAGCCTAGTATAACCAGCCTAGTGTCAATGTGTTCTGTCCAGGTCAGCCTAGTATAACCAGCCTAGTGTCAATATGTTCTGTCCAGGTCAGCCTAGTATAACCAGCCTAGTGTCAATATGTTCCGTCCAGGTCAGCCTAGTATAACCAGCCTAGTGTCAATATGTTCTGTCCAGGTCAGCCTAGTATAACCAGCCTAGTGTCAATATGTTCCGTCCAGGTCAGCCTAGTATAACCAGCCTATTGTCAATATGTTCCGTCCAGGTCAGCCTATTATAACCAGCCTAGTGTCAATGTGTTCCGTCCAGGTCAGCCTAGTATAACCAGCCTAGTGTCAATATGTTCCGTCCAGGTCAGCCTAGTATAACCAGCCTAGTGTCAATATGTTCTGTCCAGGTCAGCCTAGTATAACCAGCCTAGTGTCAATATGTTCTATCCAGGTCAGCCTAGTATAACCAGCCTAGTGTCAATGTGTTCTGTCCAGGCCAGCCTAGTATAACCAGCCTAGTGTCAATATGTTCTGACCAGGTCAGCCTAGTATAACCAGCCTAGTGTCAATGTGTTCTGTCCAGGTCAGCCTAGTATAACCAGCCTAGTGTCAATGTGTTCTATCCAGGTCAACTTAGTGGGAACCTGAAGGCCCCCAGCCTCTACAAGTTTCTCCCATAAAACCTCAAGCCTGCTTCATCTCCCACCGTTCCTCCTGGTACAGAACACTGTCTGAGTTCTCTACAGAGAACCTGAATCACCACATTAATACCCAACGCTCTACCTCCTCAATGGGCTTCCTGCACCTTCCTGGCTGTGTATGATACCCCTCTTCTCCTCTTCCATAAGGCCCATCACCTGCAAATAGAGACCTTCCAATATCCCGCCGTACCTGAGAGTAAACATCATTAACGATGATTGAGAAAAGAAGAGGACTAATTACACCCCCCTGCGGTGTACCATGATCCGCTATGTAGCTGCTCGATAGAGACTTCCCGACCCCTGACCTTTATCCACTTGTTCTTCCTTCTACCTACAAAAGATCGAGCTCGATTAGCAACCCCTCCTTTCAGATCGTACGTCTTCTCCACATCCAACAAGACAGAGACTTTCAGATCGTACGTCTTCTCCACATCCAACAAGACAGAGACTTTCAAATCGTACGTCTTCTCCACATCCAACAAGACAGAGACATTCAGATCGTACGTCTTCTCCACATCCAACAAGACAGAGACTTTCAGATCGTACGTCTTCTCCACATCAAACAAGACAGAGACTTTCAGATCGTACGTCTTCTCCACATCCAACAAGACAGAGACTTTCAGATCGTACGTCTTCTCCACATCCAACAAGACAGAGACTTTCAGATCGTACGTCTTCTCCACATCAAACAAGACAGAGACTTTCAGATCGTACGTCTTCTCCACATCCAACAAGACAGAGACTTTCAGATCGTACGTCTTCTCCACATCCAACAAGACAGAGACTTTCAGATCGTACGTCTTCTCCACATCCAACAAGACAGACACAACCTTCTCCTTCTTCACCTGGGTCTTCCTGACCTCTGCTTCTAGGCAGACCACTCGGTTCCATAGCTCCCCTTCAATTCTGTGGCGATACTAACCCCCTTACTCTCCAGGAAGTTGGTTAGCCTCTCTGTTATCAACCTTAAACACGATGATTAGGGCTATTGGCACGATAGCTTGATGTCCTCGTTGGGTGCTCCCCTGGCTTCTGGATCGGCACCACTACTCCCTCAGTACAGACTCCATTACGTTATCCAGCGCCTCATCACTGAAATGGGCCAACATGACATGGCACAGCTCATCCTGCTCAGGTGAAATGGGCCAACATGACATGGCACAGCTCATCCTGCTCAGGTGAAATGGGCCAACATGACATGGCACAGCTCATCCTGCTCAGGTGAAATGGGCCAACATGACATGGCACAGCTCATCCTGCTCAGGTGAAATGGGCCAACATGACATGGCACAGCTCATCCTGCTCAGGTGAAATGGACCCGAGAGACAACTGGCTTGTCTGATGCCTCTTCTCATACCTCTAAGGTATTTCAGACGGTTGCTAGGCGACCTTGGTCCTGAAGACTGGCTGTTTGTTATGATTGTGTTTTTGCTTTTCATGTGTTGTTGTGTATAATGTTTATTTTAAATGCGTAGTTGAATGTGTTGATGTGTATTGTGGTGCTATTTTCCCATCTGGGAAAGAGACCTTGGTCTCAGCTTTGACTCCCTGTCAAAATAAAGGTACAACAAAATAAACCCAGCCTTGCCTATTGCCCTCTTCATCTCTGCCATAGTAGGGTGCTCCCCTCTCGTTCTCCCTCTCCTTCTGACAGAGGAGAAACGCTTTAGCCATCGTCTCCGCTTCCTCATCTGTTACTGCCATATTCTCCCACTCGTCAACACGGGATCCTATCCCTTCTGACCCCACTCATCCCCCCACACTTCTCACCCTTCCAATGCTCGCCTTGTGTGTACGGTATGAAAGTGATCTGTCGTTTTCCAGGAAGTAGCCTTGTAGTCTATTCACTTTCGTAGGAGTTTTGAATGGTTTCATTATAAAAAACATCATCAAATGCATCTGGGAGAAGTACATTCATCCACAAACAAGAATATAATCTGAATGCAGATTGGCTGACAGCCTTGGTATATTAAAGCAACAAGGCCCGAGGGGGTGTGGTATATGGCCAATATACCACCAAGTTTATAATCTTTCACAAATTTGATGATAGAATTGTCAAAGCCCATTCAAAAAAAAGGTTAGGTGAGGACAGGACCCCGGAAGCATGACGACGCCACCTGCACATGGCATTACCAGACTGATTACCTCTGTAGCGAATCAGAATGCAAGCTCACGAGACTTCTGGGATGGTTGTAACCAGGCTAGATCCTCTCCACTAAACCCAGAAACCACATATGTTGAGAGGTGTTGCAATAGTGTAAATGTCATCGACAACACGTGCTGACTCTGGACAATGAAAGGACTAGCACATTCACTATCTTTACTTTTATTTCCATTGTTCACGTAACATGATTATGACATCACGTAACATGATTATGACATACAATCCATATCAATATTCCACAAACACCTCATTCTGAAATGATTGTCCACACACACACACACACACTTCTTTCAGCAATATCCTACTCTGAACAATCTCGACTTTCTAAAATAACATCGTTTACTAAGATGATGAACATTGATATTAAAAGACAAGTTTTGTAAGTGTTAAGAACAGGGAAGAAGAGCTATTCTATGGACTACAAACCTACTATTTGGACTGTTGCATAATTAGCATATTATCACATGAATTAACCTTAATAAAATAGAAAGAACATGGATCACTTTATTAAAATGTTTATAGATACCACCAGCTAGTTTGCTCATGTCATTTCTTACGTTGGATTGACTGATTGTGTATTAGTATGTTGTTTATCCGCTTTATACTGTTCAGTCTGCTGTCTTTACCTTTTCATGCTTTTTTTTATAGTTTAAATGTATTTGATACAAATTGGCTTAAATCTTGAAACCATTAACCTTTCACAAAAACATTGCTCACTTAAAATAAAATACAATTCTTGGAAACATGCATCAGTGTGCAGATATATTTTGTACATTATGAAGTCATCATTGTTCATCGTTCCCAGTCTAAACCGGCACCTCGTTAGGAGACCAACGGTCATCAGGCGGCACTCTCAATCATCACGATTATCCACCCTACTAGCATCCACTAACTGTAGAGGCTCCTCCTCCTCCTCCTCTTCACCCTACTAGCATCCACTAACTGTAGAGGCTCCTCCTCCTCCTCCTCTTCACCCTACTAGCATCCACTAACTGTAGAGGCTCCTCCTCCTCTTCACCCTACTAGCATCCACTAACTGTAGAGGCTCCTCCTCCTCTTCACCCTACTAGCATCCACTAACTGTAGAGGCTCCTCCTCTTCACCCTACTAGCATCCACTAACTGTAGAGGCTCCTCCTCCTCTTCACCCTACTAGCATCCACTAACTGTAGAGGCTCCTCCTCTTCACCCTACTAGCATCCACTAACTGTAGAGGCTCCTCCTCTTCTTCACCCTACTAGCATCCACTAACTGTAGAGGCTCCTCCTCTTCACCCTACTAGCATCCACTAACTGTAGAGGCTCCTCCTCCTCTTCACCCTACTAGCATCCACTAAATGTAGAGGCTCCTCCTCCTCTTCACCCTACTAGCATCCACTAACTGTAGAGGCTCCTCCTCTTCACCCTACTAGCATCCACTAACTGTAGAGGCTCCTCCTCCTCTTCACCCTACTAGCATCCACTAACTGTAGAGGCTCCTCCTCTTCACCCTACTAGCATCCACTAACTGTAGAGGCTCCTCCTCCTCCTATTCTTCACCCTACTAGCATCCACTAACTGTAGAGGCTCCTCCTCTTCACCCTACTAGCATCCACTAACTGTAGAGGCTCCTCCTCCTCTTCACCCTACTAGCATCCACTAACTGTAGAGGCTCCTCCTCTTCACCCTACTAGCATCCACTAACTGTAGAGGCTCCTCCTCTTCTTCACCCTACTAGCATCCACTAACTGTAGAGGCTCCTCCTCCTCTTCACCCTACTAGCATCCACTAACTGTAGAGGCTCCTCCTCCTCTTCACCCTACTAGCATCCACTAACTGTAGAGGCTCCTCCTCCTCTTCACCCTACTAGCATCCACTAACTGTAGAGGCTCCTCCTCCTCTTCACCCTACTAGCATCCACTAACTGTAGAGGCTCCTCCTCCGCTTCACCCTACTAGCATCCACTAACTGTAGAGGCTCCTCCTCCTCTTCACCCTACTAGCATCCACTAACTGTAGAGGCTCCTCCTCCTCTTCACCCTACTAGCATCCACTAACTGTAGAGGCTCCTCCTCCTCCTCTTCTTCACCCTACTAGCATCCACTAACTGTAGAGGCTCCTCCTCCTCCTCTTCTTCACCCTACTAGCATCCACTAACTGCGGAGGCAGCCTCCACTTCTTCATCATCATCAATACTCATGGAATTCTCTTCACATCTTTAGTCAGATTCTCTTCAGTGTTTGTGTTCTGATGGATCTTCTTGTGTCGTCCCAGCTTCATAGAACTGGTGAAGGTCTTACCACATTCAGCACAGCTGTACGGTCTCTCTCCTGTATGAGATCTGTTGTGTATAGTGAGTTCAGAAGGGTTTCTGAAGGTTTTCTCGCAGACAGAGCAGGAGAAAGGTCTCTCTCCCGAGTGCGTCCGTAGGTGTTCTTTCAGGCGCCCTGCTTGAGAGAAACAATTCCCACACACAAAGCAACAGTGGGGTTTTTCTCCTGTGTGTAACTGCTGGTGTCTTTTCAAGGCTGAGGAGAAGCTGAACCGCTTGTCACAGTGGGGGCAGGGGTACGGTTTCTCTCCAGTGTGTACTTTCTGGTGGTCTTGCAGATGTCTTTTCTGAGTGAACTGCTTCTGGCACACAGAGCAACTGAAGGGCTTCTCTCCTGTGTGGAACCTCATGTGCAACTTGAATGCGGACAACTTCTGGCAATCTCTCCTACATATGTTACAGGTATAAGGACTCTCCCCCAAGTGGACTTTGCTGTGCGTTTTGAGGTGCGACGCAATAGTGAAGCGCTTCCCACACTCAGAGCAGCAGTGTGGTTTCTCTCCCGAGTGCGTCGGGTAGTGTTCCTTCAAACGTGACAGTTGAGCGAAACCTTTCCCACACACTGTGCAAGTGTGAGGTTTCTCTTCTCTGTGTAACTTCTTGTGTCTATTCAGAGCTGTGGTTGAACCGAACATCTTGTCGCAGTCTGAGCAACCATAAGGTTTTTCAACTGAATGTACACTCTCGTGTCTTCGCAGATGTCCTTTGTGGTTGAACTGCTTCCCACACACAGAGCAGCTGTACCTCAGAGCTGTATTGTGGTTCACCTGGTATTGTTCAGTTTCTCCTGATGTTGACGGACTCTCCTCTTCCTCAGAACTCAGAGGATTGAGACAAGGAGGATCCAAGTCCAATCCAACTTCTTCTCCATCAGAATTGATCAGAACACCGAATTCCTCCTCCTCCTCATCTAGTCCTTCGTTTTTAGTATTCATCTCAGGTGTTTGGTTGTGGTTGTCAAACTCAACAGGTGGTGGTAGTCCAGGTGGTAGATGGGTCTTCTGATGTTTCCATAGGTTGTGGGAACTGGTGAAGCTCTGGCCACATTCAACGCAGCTGTAAGGTTTCTCACCTGTGTGATCTCTGTGGTGTACTTTAAGGTCTGCTGGTCTTGCAAAATTCTTCCTGCATACAGAGCAGGGGTAAGGTTTCTCTCCAGTGTGTGTCAGCAGGTGTATTTTCATGGCTCCCAAATGGGCGAACTTCATCCCACAGGTCGGGCAGTGGTAAGGTTTCTCTCCAGTGTGTGTTTTCAGATGTGCTTTCAGGTGTCCCTTCTCACGGAATTGGTTTCCACACAAAGTACAGGGGTAAGGCTTCTCTCCTGTGTGAATTCTCATGTGTTTTTGTAGCGCCGATAATTTTTGGCAGTCTTTTCCACACACTGAACAGCAGTGAGAGCTCTTAGCGGTATGGTTCTCCTGGTGATGTTCAGGTACTCCTGATGTAGAGGGACTCTCTTCAATGTCAGAACTCTGACTGGGATTATATCCTGTGTGAACATTTTTTGAATGGGTTAAACAAAGCAGCAGACAAGTCAAGAAAAAATTCCCAGGTTTTCCTGAAATCCTGGCTGGAGTATTCCGGATTTCCTGTTTATTCCCTCCTGATTCCAGGAATCTTCCAACCAGGATTTCTGAAAAACCTGGGCATTTTGGGAAAGTTAAATGAATTCAAACTCATCTCAATTTACCAAGAAGAGAAGGATCCCAGTCCATTTCTTCTCCATCAGAATTAATCAGCCCAACAACTTCCTCCTCCTCCTCCTCTTCCTCCGCCTCTTCTTCTTCATCCTCCAGTTCTTCAGTTTTAATCTTCAGTCCAAGTGTTCGGTCCTCCTCTTTAACATTAACAGTCATTCCAGCAGTTTGAGTGGAGGCTTCACTTTGGCTCTGGTCAGAAGGCAGGGACTCTGTTGGTTTGTGCCCAGCCTGGTGAGAAAATAAACGTTTATTTAGAAAAACAATTAAAACAGTTCAAATTGCCTTAAAATTACATTTTTGGTCCACCAGCCACAAAAAAAAAATTACCAGCTAAAATATTTATTTTCTGCTTAAAATGACACCAACAAAAACACAAAATAAACAGATGTGCTTCGTAATGTTTCAAAAACAACATGTATTACTGAATTCAACCACTTTGAGTCCCCTTTTAAGGGCTTGTGGTTACCGTGGTAACGGGACTCGAGTCATGTTTGTGCTTGTGAGATCGAGTCTGACGAGTAGAAGTGCTACCTTCTCTTCCCTAGCAGTTGAAACTCAAAACATTGAAAAACCAACCTAGCTTTGTCAACAAAACCATGTAAATAGCCAAGAAACACAAGGACAAAGTGACACTTCAGTAGACTTTTCTTTTCAAGTAAATTAGACCAACTTTTATACCTGTGCGCAGCGCTTCTAAAAATGAATATTTTACTCAGCTCTTCAGGTGCGCACAGCCCCCAGCAAGGCAGCGATGCAGCACGAGCTGGGAGGGGCTTTAGGAGTTGCAGTTCTTGGACTTTGTGCAATTTATTTTCCAGTTAAGAAACAAATTTGGCAGGAATAGTTTGAAAACAGCTACTGCAGCATTTCCTTTGCTATAAATGTGATCATACCTGACTAAACATGTGATCATACCTGACTATAAATGTGATCATACCCGACTATAAATGTGATCATACCTGACTATAAATGTGATCATACCTGACTATAAATGTGATCATACCTGACTATAAATGTGATCATACCTGACTATAAATGTGATCATACTTGACTATTTTTATTCACAAATCTTAGTGAAATGCTGGCACTGTGGAGCGCTGACCACCCGTCAACGTGGTGAAAAATCTACCCGCATTTGGCAGATGGCGGGTGTTAATTTTAGGCAAGGGTTTTCTCACTGTCTAGGGAGTCGGGCATACTCAAAGGTGACGACTCAATGGTGACGACTCACAGGAGACAGCATGGTGCAAACAGACTGGCTTTTATTAAGAAAAAGGCTAATTAAATCTTGGCTCTTCCAGAGCTCTACAGGGTCACACTTTAAAATGATCAAGTCAACAGGACTAGCCACAAGCTGCAGGACAGGACTAGCCACAAGCTGCAGGACAGGACTAGCCACAAGCTGCAGGACAGGACTAGCCACAAGCTGCAGGACAGGACTAGCCACAAGCTGCAGGACAGGACTAGCCACAAGCTGCAGGACAGGACTAGCCACAAGCTGCAGGACAGGACTAGCCACAAGCTGCAGGACAGGACTAGCCAAACCTCAAGTGACGTGCTCTTCAGAACGCTCTTTCCCCATAGTGAGAGCTGCAGACCTTGAAGTCTATAGGGAGTCCATTAGAGGGCTGCCACACCCTCGTTAAGGGAACCGCGCTCAGCTGGTATCTAGGCTTGGCCCTGCTGCACCACAGTCATGACTAAAATGCATGTACAATGGAGAATCTCCCAATGGACAATTTTTGTAAATGTTTTATTTTACCTTTATTTAACTTTTTAGGGATAGGGGGCAGCATTTTCACTTTGGATGAATAGCGTGCCCAGAGTGAACTGCCTCCTACTCTGTCCCAGATGCTAATATTCACCTATTGAAATCCCAGTGGGATATGGATCTGTTTGCACTTCCTACAGCTTCCACTAGATGTCAACAGTCTGTAGAACGTTGAATGAAGCTTCTACTGTGATGTTGAGCCGGATGGGAGCTGTTTGAGTTAGTGGTCTGGCAGAGAGCCAGGTCCTGGTCACGCGCATTCCACATGATATCGACTTGCGTTCCATTACTTCTATAGACACAAAGAAATTCTCCGGTTGGAACGTTATTGAATATTTATGATAACAACATCCTAAAGATTGATTCTATACTTAGTTTGACAAGTTTATTCGACCGTGGCTTTTGTGGAGCGATGGGTAACGACGCTTCGTGGGTGTCAGTTGTTGATGTGTGCAGAGGGTCCATGGTTCGCGCCCGGGTCGGGGCGAGGGGACGGTTTAAAGTTATACTGTTACATTGTATAATATAATACAATAATATTAATAATAACAATAATAATATAATATATAATATAACTTTTTGAAGGTTTCGTCCGGACTTCGCCTGGACCTGGCGCGAGCGTTTGGATATGTGTACTAAACGTGCTAACATGGACATTATCGAACAAAAACAACAATTTGTTGTGGAACTAGGATTCCTGGGAGTGCATTCTGATGAAGATCAAAGGTAAGGGAATATTTATGATGTAATTTCGTATTTCTGTTGACTCCAACCAACATGGCGGAGAAATTTTGTTTCTATCTGAGCGCCATCTCAGATTATTGCATGGTTTGCTTTTTCCGTAATAAAAATAAAAAAATCTGACACAGCGGTTGCATTAAGAACAAGTGTATCTTTAATTTGATGAAAGATACATGTTTTACATATAAGTTTATGATGAGCATTTATGTTATTTGACGTGGCTCTTTTGGAGGCATTTTTGAACATGGCACCAATGTAAACTGAGATTTTTTGATATAAATATGAACTTTATCGAACAAAACATATATGTATTGTGTAACATGAAGTCCTATGAGTGTCATCTGATGAAGATCATCAAAGGTTAGTGATTTATTTTATCTCTATTTCTGCTTTTTGTGACTCCTATCTTTGGCTGGGAAATGGCTGTGTTTTTTGGACTTGGCGGTGATCTAACATAATCATATGTTGTGTTTTCGCTGTAAAGCATTTTTTTTTTAAAAATGGGACACGATGGGTAGGTTAACAAGATGTTTATCTTTCATTTGCTGTATTGGACTTGTTAACTTCTTATGGCGGCAGCCCGACGTCGGTACACTTATGACAACAGCCAGCTCAAAGTGCAGGGCGCGAAATTCAAAAGATATTTTTTAAAAATATTTAACTTTCACACATTAACAAGTCCAATACAGCATATGAAAGGTACACATCTTGTGAATCAAGCCAACATGTCCGATTTTTAAAATGTTTTACAGGGAAGACAAAATATGTAAATCTATTAGCTAACCACGTTAGCAAAAGACACCACTTTTTTTTACTCCAACAGTTTCTTACTCCATCACTAGCTATCACAAATTCGACCAAATAAAGATATAAATAGCCACTAACCAAGAAACAACTTCATCAGATGACAGTCTGATAACATATTTATTGTATAGCATATGTTTTGTTCGAAAAATTTGCATATTTCAGGTATAAATCATAGTTTACATTTCAGCTACAATCAGAAATTGCACCGAAAGCAGCCATAATATTTACAGACACCAACGTCAAATACCTAATTACTCATCATAAAACATTTCTGAAAAATACATAGTGTACAGCAATTGAAAGACAGGCATCTTGTGATTCCAGACAATATTTCCGATTTATCAAGTGTTTTACAGCGAAAACAAAATGTAGCGTTATATTAGCTTAGCACAATAGCCAGAAACACTTGGGCGCCGGCGACTACGGCAGATATATGAAATAACATCATAAAATGGGTCTTACTTTTGCTGATCTTCCGTCAGAATGTTGGACAAGGTGTCCTTTGTACAGAACAGTCGTTGTTTGAATCTGGAACGGCAAATTTCCCTCTTCATTTAGCATGGGCACTTGCCAAGTGCTACATATTTCTCCAACGTCAACAAAGTCAGAGAACGGAACACGGCAAAACTCCCGAAAAAATTTCAATAATCTGATTAAACTATATTGAAAAAACATACTTTACGATGATATGGTCACATGTATCAAATAAAATCTAAGACGGAGAAGTTAGTCGTTCATAACGACAGCTAAAAAGAAGGCAAGTCCATGTCCTCTTTGCGTGCTCCAGAAACAGGAAGTGGACGGTCACGTCAAAGAAAGAGCTTTTATTCCACCTTAGACCAAGATAAACACAATTTTTTTTCTCTCACAACCTCTTGACCAACCAGGGGAAGGTGTATGAAGTGTACGTAGCCTCTTACGTCTTATGCCCATGTATAGGCAAGAAGTTGAACAGAGCATAGATTTCTGACATTCCACTTCCTGGTCAGGAAAAGTGCTGCAGAATGAGTTCTGTTTCACTCAGAGAAATAATTCAAACGGTTTTAGAAACTAGAGAGTGTTTTCTATCCAATAGTAATAATAATATGCATATTGTACGAGCAAGAATTGAGTACGAGGCCGTTTGAAATGGGCACTATTTAACTGGCTACTCAATGCTGCCCCTTGCAGCCATAAGAAGTTAATGTGTGAAAGTTACATATTCATAAAAATATTTTTGAATTTCCCGCGCTGCCTTTTCAGCGGAATGTTGTCGAGGGGTTTTGGAACGTGTGTCCTAGAAAGGTTAACTAGGCAAGTCAGTTAAGAACAAATTCTTACTTCTTAATTCTTACAAATTCTTACAACGACAGCCTACCGGGGAACAGTGGGTTAACTCCCTTGTTCAGGTATAGAACGACAGATTTTTACCTTGTCCGCTCGGGGATTCGATCCAGCAAACTTTTGGTTACTGGCCCAACGCTCTAACTACTAGACTAATGCTTAGTCCAGGGCCAGTCTTAATCTGTGTCTGGGATATGGGCCTATAGAATTAAAGGTGAAAGATTGGCCCTATATGAAGGACAAAAGTTTAGCTTTATTGAGAGGACAACTGCACCCTTGGACAAATGTTTGGTTGATAGGATAATAATTTCCACCGACCTTGACCAGTATATTCTGGAAGACAGTAGCATCTTGTGGAAGTAGAATCCCACTCCCAGTAGCCTGATTAAGGCTCACAGCACCACATATCCCTGAAGAGTTACGCTGGTGTCTCAGTAGGTTCTCAGAGAGCGAGAACCTCATTCCACACCCGGAGCACTGGTACGGTTTCTCTCCAGTGTGCAACAACTGGTGTCTCTTCAAGTCTCCCATGTGAGTAAACCTGCTCCCGCAGTCAGAGCAGGGGTACGGTTTCTCTCCACTGTGCACTTTCTGGTGCGTCTAGAGGTTTGCGGCTTGGGAGAAGCCCTTCCCACACACCATACACTCGTAAGGCTTCTCTCCTGTGTGTGTTCTCTGGTGTAGCATTAGTTTATAGGAGCTGGATAGTTCTTTTCCACACGTTGAACAGATGTGAGGGCCCAGAGCTTTGTTGCTCTCCTGGTGTTGGTCAGGTTCTGCTAATGTAGAGGGACTCTCCTCACTGTCAGAGGAATGGTCAGGTCTCTCTGCTGTGGTAAAGAGGTGGTATGGATAAGTAAACACCTTAAATATGTGAAAATTTGAGATTCTGCCAATAATATAGATGTTTCTTCATTTGGGTAATTGGAAATAAATAAAGTAAACTTGAATGTGTAGGCTAACCCATACCTTCATAAATTAACCTTTGAACTCACCAAAAGCAGGATCTTCCTCCTCTTCTTTGACTTTGACATCCAGTACTAGACTGAGACCAGACTCCTCTACAGCTGTGGGTTCAACCTGGTTGTTTTGGTCAACACAAGCCTAGGATTAATAATCAGACAACTCATTCAATATAATATTCAACAGCAGCATTAATCTTAGTTATATTGTTGTAAGGGCCTTAACCTCTCTTGGGTATGGGGCAGTATTTTCACCTCCGGATGAAAAGCGTGCCCAAATTAAACTGCCTGTTACTCAGGCCCAGAAGCCCAGAAGCTAGGATATGCATATAATTAGTATATTTGGATAGAAAACACTCTAAAGTTTCTAAAACTGTATAACAGAACTGATATGGCAGGCGAAAACCCGAGGAAAATCCAACCAGGAAGTACTATTATTTTGAAAGGCTGTTTTTCCATTGAAAGCCTATCCACCATACAAAGACTTAGGACTCAATTCATCTGGCCAGTCTTTAGGCATTGTTTCAGGCTTTTACTCTGAAAAATGAGGGAGATACAGCACTTTCAACGAGTGGACAATGGAAATTTCCAGACATGAGGCAAGCACATGATCGGGAGTGCGCATTTCTTGTTTCTCTTTTTCTATTGACGAAGCTTTTGTCCGGTTGAAATATTATTGATTATTTACGACAAAACAACCTGAGGATTGATTTTAAACATCGTTTGACATGTTTCTACAAACTTTTATTGTACTTTTTAAAAACTTTTCGTCTGGACTTAGTGCCCGCGCATTGTGCCTTTTGATTACTGATCTAAACGCACCAACAAAACTGAGATTTACAAACATTTATTGTCTAACATGGAGACCTGGGAGTGCCACCAGATGAAGATCATCAAAGGTAAGTGATTAATTTTAACGCTATTTCTGACTTGTGTGACACCTCTCCTTGGTTGTAAAATGGCTGTATGGTTTTCTGTGGCTAGGCGCTGACCTAACATAATCGCATGGTGTGCTTTTGCCGTAAAGCCTTTTTGAAATCAGACACAGCGGCTGGATTAACAAGACGTTTATCTTTAATCCTATGTATAAAACTTGTATTTTTCATCAATGTTTATGATGAGTATTTCTGTAATTTGATGTGGCTCTGAAATTTCACCGGATGTTTGTTTGAGACAATGAATACTGTACATAACGCGCAAATTTCAACTGAGGTTTTTGACATAAAGATTAACTTTATCGAACAAAACACACATTTATTGTGTAACATGAAGTCCTGTGAGTACCATCTGATGAAGATCATCAAAGGTTAGTGATTAATTTAATCGCTATTTCTGACTTTTGTGAGCCCTCCCCTTGGCTGGAAAATGGCTGTATGGTTTTCTGTGACTAGGCGCTGACCTAACATAATCGTATGGTGTGCTTTTGCCGTAAAGCACTTTTTGAAATCGGACTTTGTGGTTGGATTTATACGAATTTTATCTTATCTTTAAAATGGTGTATAATACTTGTATGTTTGTGGAATTTTAATTATGGGATTTCTGTTGTTTTGAATTTGGCGCCCTGCAATTTCACTTGCTGTTGTCGAGGTGGGACGCTACCAACACACTGGTGCCAGACAGGTTAATGACTGGTTTGAGGGTGCAAAATTCCAGTAACTTTCTTAAAAATTCCCAGGTTTTCCAGAAATACAGGTTGGAAGATTCCTGGAATCAGAAGAAAATAAGCAGGAAATCTGTAATCCAGCAACACGGACTTCTAGAAAAACCTTTTTAAGAAAGAAAATAAATGCAAAATTGCACTGGATGCACCATAGAAACCTACCTTATTGGTACCATCCACAGAGGTCACCTCCTGCTGCTGTGACCTACTCTGTATACCTTCATGGATACGACGACGGTGACTAGTTCTATTCGTTGACGAGGAGAAACTCTTCCCGCAGTCGGAGCACTGGAATGGTTTCTCTCCGGTGTGAACCCTCTGGTGTCTTTTAAGGAGTGACGAAGATGAGAACCTCTTCTCGCACTGAGAGCAGTGGTACGGTTTCTCTCCGGTGTGCTGGCGCATGTGTATCTTTAAGGTCCATGGCTGAGTGAATTCCTTCCCACATTCTGAGCAGCTGTACGGCTTGGCGGTACTATTCGCTTCGCTAATATGGGATTGCTCATGTCTTGTTAAAGAGCTTGGGAAAACAAAGGTCTTTTTGCAGGTGGAACACTGGTAAGGTCTCTCACCAGTGTGCATCCTCTGGTGCATCTTGAGCTCTGCTGCAGAGTTGCAGCCCCTCTCACACTCAGAGCATGGGAAAGGTTTCTTCATGCTGAGTCTCTGCTTCTCTCCGGCGTGCGTCATCATGTGGACCTTCAAGTGCCACATACGTGAGAAACTCTTCCCACACACAGAGCAGTGGCAAGGTTTCTCTCCGGTGTGTGTCCGATGGTGTAGTTTTAACTCTCCTTGGCTGACAAACCTCTTCCAACAGTCCTTTTCCGGGCAGGTGTACGGTTTCTCTCCTGTGTGCAACCTCTCATGTGTTTTGAGGGTCCCTGTATCACTGAATCGCTTCCCGCACACAGAGCAAGGATATGGTTTCTCTCCTGTGTGTGTTCTCAGATGTGTCTGTAGTTTTGATGGGTGAGGAAACTCTTTCCCACACTCCGGGCAGCGGTAAAAAGTCTTCTTAGCGGTGTGACTCTCCTGGTGTTGTTCAGCTACTCCTGATGCCTCATCACTAGAGCTGGGGTTAGGACTCTCTCCTGTTACAACAGTAAGGATAAAACAAGTTATGGTGCGTCCCAGATTTCCTATATAGTGCACTACTTTTGACCTGGACCCTGGTCAAGGGTAGTGCACTATACAGGAACTAGGGTATCATAATCTACTGTAACGTTCTATGTTCATGTATTAACCAAATAAATCATCTCCTCGAGGGGCACTAAAGTATCGTCAGTGGGATTGAAAGTATTGTCCATCTGTAGGTAGGAGGCTGTGGGTAGGGGGGTGTGGGTAGGGTGATGTGGGTAGGGTGATGTGGGTAGGGTGATGTGGGTAGGGTGATGTGGGTAGGGTGATGTGGGTAGGGTGATGTGGGTAGGGTGATGTGGGTAGGGTGGTGTGGGTAGGGTGGTGTGGGTAAGGTGATGTGGGTAGGGTGATGTGGGTAGGAGGGTTGTGGGTAGGAGGGTTGTGGGTAGGAGGGTTGTGGGTAGGAGGCTGTGGGTAGGAGGCTGTGGGTAGGAGATGAATGCATGTCGATGAAAGTTGTCATCACGTTGATTTAAAATCGCCCCGGCAACAAGGAAAGCAGGTCCGGGACCAGGCTAATTAATTGCCACATGGGACAATAAAGCTGGAATCCTTAATGGTGAAACTAACACGTTCCTTTAATATTACAAGAAAGACGTTACTGTAAACGACCAACACTGTTCTTCCCCCTCAGACATCATTACAACACTGTTCTTTCCCCCTCAGACATCATTACAACACTGTTCTTTCCCCCTCAGACATCATTACAACACTGTCCTTTCCCCCTCAGACATCATTACAACACTGTTCTTTCCCCTCAGACATCATTACAACACTGTTCTTTCCCCCCTCAGACATCATTACAACACTGTTCTTTCCCTCCTCAGACATCATTACAACACTGTTCTTTCCCCCCTCAGACATCATTACAACACTGTTCTTTCCCCCTCAGACATCATTACAACACTGTTCTTTCCCCCCTCAGACATCATTACAACACTGTTCTTTCCCCCCTCAGACATCATTACAACACTGTTCTTTCCCCCTCAGACATCATTACAACACTGTTCTTTCCCCCCTCAGACATCATTACAACACTGTTCTTTCCCCTCAGACATCATTACAACACTGTTCTTTCCCCCTCAGACATCATTACAACACTGTTCTTTCCCCCTCAGACATCATTACAACACTGTTCTTTCCCCCTCAGACATCAATACAACACTGTTCTTTCCCCCTCAGACATCATTACAACACTGTTCTTTCCCCCCTCAGACATCATTACAACACTGTTCTTTCCCCCTCAGACATCATTACAACACTGTTCTTTCCCCCCTCAGACATCATTACAACACTGTTCTTTCCCCCTCAGACATCATTACAACACTGTTCTTTCCCCTCAGACATCATTACAACACTGTTCTTTCCCCTCAGACATCATTACAACACTGTTCTTTCCCCCTCAGACATCATTACAACACTGTTCTTTCCCCCTCAGACATCATTACAACACTGTTCTTTCCCCCCTCAGACATCATTACAACACTGTTCTTTCCCCCCTCAGACATCATTACAACACTGTTCTTTCCCCCTCAGACATCATTACAACACTGTTCTTTCCCCCCTCAGACATCATTACAACACTGTTCTTTCCCCCCTCAGACATCATTACAACACTGTTCTTTCCCCCTCAGACATCATTACAACACTGTTCTTTCCCCCTCAGACATCATTACAACACTGTTCTTTCCCCCTCAGACATCATTACAACACTGTTCTTTCCCCCTCAGACATCATTACAACACTGTTCTTTCCCCCTCAGACATCATTACAACACTGTTCTTTCCCCCTCAGACATCATTACAACACTGTTCTTTCCCCCTCAGACATCATTACAACACTGTTCTTTCCCCCTCAGACATCATTACAACACTGTTCTTTCCCCCCTCAGACATCATTACAACACTGTTCTTTCCCTCCTCAGACATCATTACAACAATGTTCTTCCTCCTCAGACATCATTACATGGGTGACAGAACAGCAGATACGGCAACAACAAAAAATACCCCGCTGCTCACATCTGTTTCATCTACAAAACATAAAAAATAACAAAGAGTCTGTGGCAAACAGTGGATCTGTTTCCTCTAACGAGGATTCCATCTTTAAAGACTCATCAAGGCAAACAGTGGATCTGTTTCCCCTAATGAGGATTCCATCTTTAAAGACTCATCAAGGCAAACAGTGGATCTGTTTCCTCTAACGAGGATTCCATCTTTAAAGACTCATCAAGGCAAACAGTGGATCTGTTTCCCCTAATGAGGATTCCATCTTTAAAGACTCATCGAGGCAAACAGTGGATCTGTTTCCTCTAACGAGGATTCCATCTTTAAAGACTCATCAAGGCAAACAGTGGATCTGTTTCCTCTAACGAGGATTCCATCTTTAAAGACTCATCAAATTGAACTGCCCTTTTGAGAGAACCATTTTCTAGTGAACATTTTCAGTTGGCTACTTACCTGTATAATTAAAACTCCACTCCTCTAAATCTTCTTCCTCCTCCTCCTCTTTGACTACGATGTTAAATCTAGGTATTTCACTGAAGCCGTCAAGGCCTCCAGGGTAACCCTGCCCCTGTGGTGTGTAGTCCCGGTCACCGTGGTTACCGTCAGGACCTAGTGACGGTGTTGGTTGGGGTTCAGTGGAGCAGGATGGCGATGGCCCACCAAAGTCCTGGAATACAGAATCAAATCAAATTGTATTTAAAGCACATTTTAAAAAATCGCAACACTTTGGACCAGGTCTCTCTTGGAAAAGAGATGTTATCTCAATGAGAAAAAACCTGTATGAATAAAGGTAAAATAAATAAACTTTATAGTAAAACAAACAGTCAGTGCCACTTGTCAGTTAAAAAACGACATCATCATTTAAGAACCACCTTCTTCTGACACATTAGCCTGCTGTGGGTTTACAAGCCTTTCTGAAAGGGATTCTACGGTGACCCTTGACCCTATTCACACACATTAGCCTGCTGTGGGTTTACAAGCCTTTCTGAAAGGGATTCTACGGTGACCCTTGACCCTATTCACACACATTAGCCTGCTGTGGGTTTACAAGCCTGTCTGAAAGATATTCTACGGTGACCCTTGACCCTATTCACACACATTAGCCTGCTGTGGGTTTACAAGCCTGTCTGAAAGATATTCTACGGTGACCCTTGACCCTATTCACACACATTAGCCTGCTGTGGGTTTACAAGCCTGTCTGAAAGATATTCTACGGTGACCCTTGACCCTATTCACACACATTAGCCTGCTGTGGGTTTACAAGCCTGTCAAAGATATTCTACGGTGACCCTTGACCCTATTCACACACATTAGCCTGCTGTGGGTTTACAAGTACAAGCCTGTCTGAAAGGGATTCTACGGTGACCCTTGACCCTATTCACACACATTAGCCTGCTGTGGGTTTACAAGTACAAGCCTTGTTTTGTTTTGTGTGAAAACATGGTCGGAAGGCAGTGACGGCGCTTGGGATATTTTTCAGCCTTCTACGAGGACCAAATCTGAAGTGTGGTCGTATTTTGGGTTTTACAAGAGTGCCGAGGGAAACGTAATCTAAGATGGTCTGCAGAACATGCAACAAGGCACATGGTTTTCTGCAACTACTGACCCCTGGACCAGTGAAAGCGGGGTGGTCAACCCTACATCGGCTTCCCTATCCATTACCTCACCCCAGACTGGCAACTGGAATCAAACTGCCTGGAAACACAGTTCTTCCCAGAAGATCACTCGGCTCACAAAATCAGAGTTTTTTGAGAATATGCTGGAAGAGTGGGGGGGGGGGGGATCAACAAGAAAGACCTGGTCTGCATTACCACAGACAACGCACCCAACATGCACAAATTGGTCTCCACGGAAAAATTCTGGCCTGGTTTAGAGCTTATCTGTCGGAAAGATAGTTTGTCTCTGTGGATGGTTTGTCCTCTGACAAATCAACTGTAAATTTTGGTGTTCCTCAAGGTTCGGTTTTAGGACCACTATTGTTTTCACTATATATTTTACCTCTTGGTGATGTCATTCGGAAACATAATGTTAACTTTCACTGCTATGCAGACGACACACAGCTGTACATTTTGATGAAACATGGTGAAGAACCAAAATTGCTCTCCCTGGAAGCCTGTGTTTCAGACATAAGTCGATTTCTTTGTTTCTTGGGACAGAGAACTAGCATCTCTGTTTTGTTCACGTTTAAAAGTAAACCATTGCAAATGGTTTACTTTTAAACGTGAACAAAACAGAGATGCTAGTTCTCTGTCCCAAGAAACAAAGAAATTTTCTGTTGGATCTGACAATTAATCTTGATGGTTGTACAGTCGTCTCAAATAAAACTGAAGGACCTCGGCGTTACTCTGGACCCTGATCTCTCTTTTGACGAACATATCAAGACTGTTTCAAGGACAGCTTTTTTCCATCTACGTAACACTGCAAAAATCAGAAACGTTCTGTCCAAAAATGATGCAGGAAAATGTATCCATGCTTTTGTCACTTCTAGATTAGACTACTGCAATGCTCTACTTTCTGGCTACCCGGATAAAGCACGAAATGAACTTCAGTTAGTGCTAAACACGGCTGCAAGAATATTGACTAGAACCCAAAAGTTTGATCATAATACTCTAGTGCTAGCCTCTCTACACTGGCTTCCTGGTAAGGCAAGGGCTGATTACAAGGTTTTACTGTTAACCTACAAAGCATTACATCGGCTTGCTCCTACCTATCTTTCTGACTTGGTCCTGCCGTACATACGTACACGTACGCTACGGTCACAAGCCTCATTATTGTCCCTAGAATTTATATTTCTTATTGTCCCTAGAACAGCTGGAGGCAGGGCTTTCTCCTATAGAGCTCCATTTTTATGGAATGGTCTGCCTACCCATGTGAGAGACGCAGACTCGGTCTCAACCTTTAAGTCTTTACTGAAGACTCATCTCTTCAGTAGGTCCTATGATTGAGTGTAGTCTGGCCCAGGGGTGTGAAGTTGAACGGAAAGGCACTGGAGCCACGAACCGCCTTTGCCGTCTCTGCCTGGCCAGTTCCCCTCTCTTCACTGGGATTCTCTGCCTCTAACCCTATTACGGGGGCTGAGTCACTGGTGCTCTTCCATGTTATCCCTAGGAGTGGTGCGTCACTTGAGTGGGTTGAGTCACTGACGTGATCTTCCTGTCCGGGTTGGCGCCCCCTCGGGTTTGTTTCCGTGGGGGAGATCTTTGTGGGCTATACTCTGCCTTGTCTCAGGGTAGTAAATTGGTGGTTTGAAGATATCCCTCTAGTGGTGTGGGGGCTGTGCTTTGGCAAAGTGGGCGGGGTTATATCCTGCCTGGTTGGCCCTGTCCGGGGGGTATCGTCGAACAGGGCCACAGTGTCTCCCGACACCTCCTGTCTCAGCCTACAGTATTTATGCTGTAATAGTCTACGTGCTAGGGTCAGTCTGGTGTAATTCTCCTGTCTTATCCGGTGTCCTGTGTGAATTTAAGCACGCTCCCTCTAATTCTCTCTGAATTTCTTCTCTCGGAGGACCTGAGCCCTAGGACCATGCCTCAGGACTACCTGGCCCGAGGACTTCTCTCCACGTTTCTTCCGTGGTTCCTGCTGTTCTAGGGAGTTGTTCCTAGCCACCGTGCTTCTACATCTGCATTGCTTGCTGTTTGGGGTTTTAGGCTGGGTTTCTGTACAGCACTTCGTGACATCATCGGCTGACGTAAAAAGGGCTTTATAAAATACATTTGATTGATTTTACAATTTGAAAGTAGTCAACTGGGTGGGACTTCCTGTGGTTTAAAGAAGGATCACATAATTCCATCCAGGTAGGCAGGAGGGACCTGCCAATGAATTATACTCATGAGCAAACATACCATAACAGCAGGCCAACCATGGCTTTATAACTGTTTAAATAACACACAGTACGCACCCTTTCAGTTTGTTTACCAACTCATACAAGTAGTAGTAAATTGGACTACTTCAAAATGGAGATGGCCTCAATGGTGCTGCCCGTGCGCTCAGAGACGCCTTAATGAGACAGATACAACGCTGCCATCTTTAGACATCTCTATACTCCTACCAACACAGAGACCGGTTAGATCTGGTTCAGGGCATCGGAGCTGAATTCCACAAAGCCCGGTCTCTGCTCAACTCCGTTGGTGGAGTTCATCAGAAACTTCCTTCACCATGGAGTTGAGTTTAGTAACCTAGCTAGGTCAGGGAGAGATCTGTAGACCAACCAACAGCAATAACAAGGCATTCCACTAGTACTGAGCAATTCACCAAAATGTCTGTTATGCTTCATTTTTTAAACAACTAATTGACCAACGTTTAATTTCTTTCTGTGAGCTCAATGGGCACATTGCAGTTTCTCTAGAGTTACACCAGATCCGGCCTGAACTGTGAGATGTAGTAGGGAGTTGAAGTTTCCAACAAGCGAATATTCCACATAATTACGTTTTATGCGCTAAACTAACTACAATGACCATAATCTATTGTGCATCTATTTGTCTGGTCTGTGTTTCTTTTATGCCTGCTACAGCATGATTTGAGAGGTATCGCTACCTGAAAATACATGATCTAAGTGATTGATAGTTGCATGGGGAGGCAGGTAGCCTTGTTGTTAGAGCTTTGGGCCAGTAACCGAAAGGTTGCTGAATGGAATCCCTGAGCTGACAAGGGGAAAAAAATCTGTCTTTCTGCCCCTGACATGGTGGATGTTGATTAAGGCAGCCCCCCGGTACCTCTCTGATTCAGATGGTTTGGGTTAAATGTAGAAGACACATTTCAGTTAAGGCATTCAGTTGTACAACTGACTAGGTATCCCCTTTCCCTATTCAGCAGTCATTAAAGTATGCCTTATTTACTTTAAATTAATACTGATGACTTGGCATGAAATGAAAGTCATAAAATAAAACAAATGTAATATATATTAACTGAAATATTTTATTAGAGTAAATTAATGGTTAATAGGTGAAACGCTGTAATTGGCATTCACTACCATCATGGGACTTTTATTCATAGTTGTATCCTGTGCATTCAACCCCAATAATCGAAAACGAAAAGTTTTTATTTTTCTGAATCTAACAGACCTCAAAAATAACTAATCGTTCAGCACAGCGGGGATTGGTCGTGTTCGTGTGTAAGCCAAAGATATGTCGGGAGAAGAGTGGAGAATGCTAAAGGCTAATTACTATTCTGCCGAAGTGTACTTGGTTTACACAAGATCAATCCCCGCTACTGATAGCTAACGCTAGCTATCTCCATCCAACCACTAATATTGTGCTAACACCAATCCGATGCTTGTTTTAAATCTGGGAGTGTACACTTTGGGAAAAGGGTGGAGAAACGGGACGCAACTAGCTAGCTAGCTAGAGAACGTTTCGTTTGCTAGCAACCAAAGTCATGGTTCTCACCTCATCCATCTTGAATCCTTCAGGAATGGTTGAAGCAGCTAGCTAAATGCTGTAGCGGAAAATGAATTTCTGAAATCGTCCACGTCCTTCCTCTGAAATTAAATGTTCACCACGAGGTCACGTTAGCTAGTTAACTAGCGAATTAAATAGCCTCGCTACTAGTAGCACTTGCCATTACAATTTGACAAAGGTTAGTTAGCTAGGCTAACGGCAGCCAGGAAGCTAGCTAACTGCTTTGCTAAACAAGATTACAAAACTATAAAAATAGTAGTTGGAAATATTGCCTGCTCCGTGTTTACAGTTCGAGTTTGGCAACGTCACAGCATATTTTTCAACCGTATCATTGTGATATTTGACGAATTTTCAACAAAATTACGTGGACAGCTAATCCAGACTGCTGGCTAGCTACATCAGTGTCTTTCTGCTTCCGGTCAAACTTCCGGTTAGGATTATCTTCTACTGTGGACTCTGCTATACCGCCACCACCAGTTCAGGAGCACATTGCAGTGGTGTTTTACAAAATGTATACTTTAATTTCTTAATCCAAATAATGTTATTTTAATAATACTGAGTTGACTGTTATTGATATTTCATATGCAGAGCTCCTGAGGCATCAACTAAATGGGTAATACACAGAGTGGAAGAGGAGAGGTCCAGTGGCTACATGGCTCTGGATAAGAGCGTCTGCTAAATGACTAAAATGTAAATGTATTGTAAATCCTAGTAATATACTTCTGACGAGGGGTAACCAACCCTTCTCACGCATCGCTATTGGAGAAAAGCAACGAGTAGTAACAACTTTTACAAGTTGTAGATCACAAATTCTTCCTCTTAATACAATTAATCAATTAATGGTCTTAATTTTTCGGTTCCGCTTCCTGGACCATGAAACACATTTTCTGAAGCCTGTTTTGGTGGGTGGGCCTTAGAATTTACTTCCATGAAAATTTGACCATTGGAATTTACTTTCTGGATTGAAATCGCTATGAAAGCGACGGCAAAGATTATGGATATACTGACAGGACATGTCTCTCATTTGGGAGTCGTTGTCCACAAAATCGGCACGGCGGGCTGTCAAGCTTCGGTCTATCCTTTCTTTGGATTGGTGGATACGTCTCATCTCATTATTGTAATCCAGTTTTGAATATTCAATGAGGGTTGTTGACGTCAACCGCCGTTATACAATGGGGAGAGATGCTATGCCCCATTCATGAATATGCATAGCCATCATGAGACAACGCGGATTTAAAGTGTTTTTTTCTTAAAGATGCGGGGATGTCACGTGTCCTACTTATATAAGTACACTCGTAACAACTTAAGCTTTACGAAACGTCTATTAGATCAAATAAACCTCAGGTAGCAAATCATTTTTTGTTGTTGAACAAATCCGACACTCTCTTTGACCTCCATACAAAACTCCTTGCTTGGTGGGCGGAACAACGCCACCTGCTGGAGGGAGAAAGATTTTCCGCCGAGTTGGACACTCCCTTCTTCCTTTTCCTCTGGTGATGGCCACTTCCACGTTACTTCTGGGTCGTGTCCCATAATCTCTTGAATGGGCTTCAAGATTATATGATCAAATTCATGAAAACGCAGTCATTTAAGATATATACATTTGCTCATAACCGTAGCCTTTTATCAAAAATATTTGACGCTCAGAAACGAACACCCATCTCCTAAAGTTAAAACATTTGAACTACAACTCCTGCAGCCTTGTTACCATGCTGGAGCGTGGTAACAAGATCATGCTGGGTTTTCTCACTGAACCTTTCCAGCCAGTAGTTTTTTGTAGACCTGCAAACCAGACTGTATATAATAAGGACGAAGCCATCAGTGGCGTCACCCCATTGTTTCCTATGTGAAGTCTCAGTGGCGTCACCCCATTGTTTCCTATGTGAAGTCTCAGTGGCGTCACCCCATTGTTTCCTATGTGAAGTCTGTGGCGTCACCCCATTGTTTCCTATGTTAAGTCTCAGTGGCGTCACCCCATTGTTTCCTATGTGAAGTCTCAGTGGCGTCACCCCATTGTTTCCTATGTGAAGTCTCAGTGGCGTCACCCCATTGTTTCCTATGTGAAGTCTGTGGCGTCACCCCATTGTTTCCTATGTGAAGTCTCAGTGGCAGCACCCCATTGTTTCCTATGTGAAGTCTCAGTGGCGTCACCCCATTGTTTCCTATGTGAAGTCTCAGTGGCGTCACCCCATTGTTTCCTATGTGAAGTCTGTGGCGTCACCCCATTGTTTCCTATGTGAAGTCTCAGTGGCGTCACCCCATTGTTTCCTATGTGAAGTCTCAGTGGCGTCACCCCATTGTTTCCTATGTGAAGTCTCAGTGGCGTCACCCCATTGTTTCCTATGTGAAGTCTCAGTGGCGTCACCCCATTGTTTCCTATGTGAAGTCTCAGTGGCGTCACCCCATTGTTTCCTATGTGAAGTCTCAGTGGCAGCACCCCATTGTTTCCTATGTGAAGTCTCAGTGGCGTCACCCCATTGTTTCCTATGTGAAGTCTCAGTGGCAGCACCCCATTGTTTCCTATGTGAAGTCTCAGTGGAGCATTTGAAGATCAGGAAGTGTCATTTCAGCATGTCGCCATCTTGCTACATGGAGGTTTTGGAAACATGGCATGCAGTTTGAGCTACTCCAGGAAGTGAAACATCACATGCAGTTTGAGCTACTCCAGGAAGTGAAACATCACATGCAGTTTGAGCTACTCCAGGAAGTGAAACATCACATGCAGTTTGAGCTACTCCAGCAAGTGAAACATCACATGCAGTTTGAGCTACTCCAGCAAGTAAAACATCACATGCAGTTTGAGCTACTCCAGGAAGTAAAACATCACATGCAGCTTGAGCTACTCCAGGAAGTGAAACATTACAAACATCACATGCAGTTTGAGCTACTCCAGGAAGTGAAACATCACATGCAGTTTGAGCTACTCCAGCAAGTGAAACATCACATGCAGCTTGAGCTACTCCAGGAAGTAAAACATCACATGCAGCTTGAGCTACTCCAGGAAGTAAAACATCACATGCAGTTTGAGCTACTCCAGGAAGTGAAACATCACATGCAGTTTGAGCTACTCCAGGAATTGATACATCACATGCAGTTTGAGCTACTCCAGGAAGTGAAACATCAGATGCAGTTTGAGCTACTCCAGGAAGGAAAACATCACATGCAGTTTGAGCTACTCCAGGAATTAAAACATCACATGCAGTTTGAGCTACTCCAGGAAGTGAAACATCACATGCAGTTTGAGCTACTCCAGGAAGTAAAACATCACATGCAGTTTGAGCTACTCCAGGAAGTAAAACATCACATGCAGTTTGAGCTACTCCAGGAAGTGAAGTTGCAGCCTCAGTGCTGCTCCCTTCCATTGAGTATCTCAAGTTGAAGGCCGACTGGGTCACTGCAGGCTGCAAATTATCCTTATAACTTCTAATGTGTGTGATTTTAAAATAATCGGTTCAAGGACATACGTTGTTTGGGGGCAGCAGGTAGCCTAGTGGTTAGAGCGTTGGACTAGTAACCAAAAGGTTGCAAGATCTAATCCCTGAGCTGACAAGGTAAAAATCTGTTGTTATGCCCCTGAACAAGGCCGTTAACCCATTGTTCCTAGGCCGTCATTGAAAATAAGAATTTGTTCTTAACTGACTTGCCTTGTTAAAGGTAAAATAAAAAATACTTCTGGTGAAATAGAAGCAAGTATTGGTCACATTGTGTACTGAAAAAATAATGATATTGACCATGAAGTTTGCCATACTCCCATTGATTATAATGGGGGAATCCAACTTTCTGAAAACATTCCCTCAGTACCCTTGATATCCTAAATGAGAGAAGGCAGCTTGTTCTCCCCTGCTGCAAACTCTCGAAAGATAGATATATACAGCTGTTGGGAGTTGTAGTTTATGTGTGTAGTTCTAATGAAACGTAACTTTTCGGCTTCGTGCTCCTTCTTGGGAATCAAATAAGTTGAAAACCGATATGGTAAGTACATTCATATGAAAACACATACATTTTACTATGCAGTACCAGTCAAAAGTTTGGACACATCTACTCATTCAAGAGTTTCTTTCTATTTTCTACATTGTAGAATTTGTGAAGACATCAAAACTATGAAATAACACATATGGAATCATGTAGTAATCAAAAAAGTGTTAAATAAATCAAAATGTATTTTTTATTTTTCAAAGTAGCCATCCTTTGCCTTGATGACAGCTTTGCACACTCTTGGCATTCTCTCAACCAGCTTCACAGTGCAGTGGTGTGGTGTAAAGCAGTGGTGTAAAGTACTTAAGTAAAAATACTTTAAAGTACTACCTATACATTTTCCCTGACACCCTAAAGTACTCGTTACATTTTGAATGCTTAGCAGGACAGGGAAATGGTCTAATTCACACACTTATCAAGAGAACATGCCTGGTCATCCATACTGCCTCTGATCTGGCTGACTCACTAAACACACGTTCCGTTTGTAAATTATGTCTGAGTGTTGGAGCGTGCCCTCTGTGAATAAAACAAAAAAAAAAGAAAATTGTCCCATCTGGTTTGCTTAATACCAAGAAGTTTAAATTATTTATACTTCTACTTTTGATACTTAAGTATATTTAAAATCAAATACTTTTAGACTTTTATTCAAGTAGTATTTTACTGGTTGACTTTCACTTGAGTCATTTTCTATTAAGGTATTGTTACTTTTACTCAAGTATGACAATTGGGTACTTTTTCCACCACTGGTCACCTGGAATGCATTTCATTTAGTAATACAGGAAATTACCACGACAACACTCTTGGCATTCTCTCAACCAGCTTCATTAGGTAGTCACCTGGAATGCATTTCAAGTAACAGGTGTTCCTTGTTCAAAGTAAATTTGTGGAATTTCTTTCCTTCTTAATGTGTTTGAGCCCATCAGTTGTGTTGTGACAAGGTAGGGGTGGTATACAGAAGATAGCCCTATTTGGTAAAAGACCAAGTCCATATTATGGCAAGAACAGCTCAAAATAGCAAAGAGAAACAACAGTCAATCATTACTTTAAGACACGAAGATCAGTCAATCCGTAAAATGTAAATAACTTTGAAAAGTTTCTTCAAATGCAGTCGCAAAAACCATCAAGCGCTATGATGAAACTGGCTCTCATTTGTTTTTCAACAGGACAATGACCCAAAACACTCCTCCAGCCTGTGTAAAGGCTATTTGATCAAGAAGGAGAGTGATGGAGTGCTGCATCAGATGACCTGGCCTCCACAATCACCTGACCTCAACCCAATTGAGATGGTTAGGGATGAGTTGGACCACAGAGTGAAGGAAAAGCAGCCAACAAGTGCTCAGCATATGTGGGAACTCCTTCAAGACTGTTGGGAAAAAAGCATTACTCATGCAGCTGGTTGAGAGAATACCAAGAGTGTGCAAGCTGTCATCAAGGCAAAGGGTGGCTACTTTGAAGAATCTCAATTATATTTTTGTTGAAATATTGATTTGTTAAACACTTTTGGTTACTACATGATATCATGTGCTATTTCATAGTGTTGATGTCTTCACTATTGTTCTACAATGTAGTAAATAGTACAAAATAATGAAAAACCCTTGAATGAGTAGGTGTGTCCAAACTTTTGCCTGGTACTTTATATCTTAAATGAATTTGAAGATGACAATTTGGAGCCCATTAGCCTACAAAACCAGAACCCAGAAGTTAAAATGACACGTCACTTTCATAGGGTATTGAAATTGCCCCCAACCCTGCTGTGCCATCTCTATTATCCTCTCCTCCATACCAGGTAACTAAGGTGTATCTTTAACACACCTGAGGCAACTCTGTCAATGACATTTGCTTACTGTGTATCGCAAATGAAAGGACCAATCAAAGTCATTATTTACTTGGCTCTTTATTTTTCTACACAACACTACAGATAACATATTTTCACTATATTTAGCCGTCTTTGTTGAGTATAAACATCTAAATAAACGAGTGCTTCTTGTAAACGTACACCAGCGTTCTTCCAGGAAGCACAGTGCATTCAGAAAGTATTCAGACCCCTTGACTTTTTACACATTCTGTTACGTTACAACCTTTTTCTAAAATGGATTAAATAAAAAAATCCTCATCAATCTCCACACAATAACAACACAACAACACTATACCCCACAACGACAGAGCTGAAACAGGTTTTTAGACACGCTGGCAATTTTTTTGTTGGCAAAAAAAACAAAACAGAAATATCTTATTTAAATAAGTATTCAGACCCTTTGATCATCCTTGAGATGTATTTACAACTTGATTGGAGTCCACCTGGGGTAAATTCAATCGACTGGACATGATTTGTAAAGGCACACACCTGTCTGTATAAAAGGTCCCACAGTTGACAGTGCATGTCAGAGCAAAAACCAAGCCATGAGGTCGAACAAATTGTCCGTAGAGCTCCGAGACAGGATTGTGTTGAGGCACAGATCTGGGGAAGGGTACCAAAACATTTCTGGAGCATTGAAGGACCCCAAGAACACAGTGGCCTCCATGATTCTTAAATGGAAGAAGTTTGGAACCACCAAGACTCTTCCTTGTGCTGGCCGCCCGGGCCAAACTGAGCAATCGGTGTTGAAGGGCCTTGAAGGGCCTCAAGGAGATGACCAAGAACCAGATGGTCACTCTGACAGAGCTCCAGAGTTCCTCTGTGGAGATGGGCAAACCTTCCAGATGGACAACCATCTTTGCAGCACTCCACCAATCAGGCCTTTATGGTAGAGTGGCCAGACGGAAGCCACTCCTCAGTAAAAGGCACACGACAGCCCGCTTGGAGTTTGCCCAAAGGCACCTAAAGGACTCAGACCATGAGAAACCATATTCTCTGGTCTGATGAAACCAAGATTGAATTATTTGGCCTGAATGCCAAGCATCACATCTGGAGGAAACCGGGCACCATACCTACGGTGAAGCATGGTGGTGGCAGCATCATGCAGTGGGGATGTTTTTCAGCGGCAGGGACTGAAAGTCTAGTCAGGATTGAGGGAAAGAAGAACAGAGAGATCCTTGATGAAAACTTACTCCAGAGCGCTCAGACCGGGGCAAAGGTTCACCTTCCAACAGGACAACGACCATAAGCACACAGCCAAGACAACGCAGGAGTGACTTCGGGACACATCTCTGAATGTCCTTGAGTGGCCCAGCCAGAGCTCGGAATTGAACACGATTGATCATCTCTGGAGAGAACTTCAAATAGCTGTGCAGCAACGCTCCCATTCCAACCTGACAGAGCTTGAGAGGATCTGCAGAGAAGAATGGCAGAAACTCTGTAAATACAGGCGTGTCATACCCAAGAAGACTCGAGGCTGTAATCGCTGCCAAAGGTGCTTCAACAAAGTACTGAGTACAGGGTCTGAATGCTTACAGCTGAAGTCGGAAGTTTACATACACTTAGGTTGGAGTCATTAAAACTAGTTTTTTAACCACTCCACAAATTTCTTGTTAACAAACTATAGTTTTGGCAAGTCAGTTAGGACATCTACTTTGTGCATGACAAGTAATTTTTCCAACAATTGTTTACAGACAGATTATTTCACTTATAATTCACTGTATTACAATTCCAATGGGTCAGAAGTTTACATACACTAAGTTGACTGTGCCTTTAAACAGCTTGGAAAATTCCAGAAAATGTCATGGCTTTAGAAGCTTCTGATAGGCTAATTGACATAATTTGAGTCAATTGGAGGTGTACCTGTGGATGTATTTAAAGGCCTACCTTCAAACTCAGTGCCTCTTTGCTTGACATCATGGGAAAATCAAAAGAAATCAGCCAAGAAATCAGCCAAGAAAGTGAGAAATTTCCAAATGCCTTAAGGTACCACGTTCATCTGTACAAACAATAGTACGCAAGTATAAACACCATGGGACCAAGCAGCCATCATACCGCTCAGGAAGGAGATGCGTTCTGTCTCCTAGAGATGAACATAGTTTGGTGCGAAAAATAACAAATAAATCCCAGAACAACAGCAAATGACCTTGTGAAGATGCTGGAGGAGTAAAACGAGTCCTATATCGACATAACCTGAAAGGCCGCTGCGCACGGAAGAAGCCATTGCTCCAAAACCGCCATAAAAAAGCCAGACTACGGTTTGCAATTGCACATGGGGACAAAGATTGTACTTTTTGGAGAACTGTCCTCTGGTCTGATGAAACAAAAATAGAACTGTTTGGCCATAATAACCATCGTTATGTTTGGCGGTAAAAGGGGGAAGCTTGCAAGCCAAAGAACACCATCCCAACCGTGAAGCACGGGGATGGCAGCATCATGTTGTGGGGTTGCTTTGCTGCAGGAGGGACTGGTGCACTTCACAAAATAGATGGCATCATGAGGACGGAAAATTATGTGGATATATTGAAGCAACATCTCAAGACCTCAGTCAGGAAGTTATAGCTTGGTTGCAAATGGGTCTTCCAAATGGACAATGACCCCAAACATACTTCCAAAGTTGTGGCAAAATGGCTTCAGGACAACAAAGTCAAGGTATTGGAGTGGCCATCACAAAGCCCTGACCTCAATCCGATAGAAAATATGTGGGCAGAACTGAAAAAGCGTGTGCGAGCAAGGAGGCCTGCAAACCTGACTCAGTTACATCTGTAAGGAGGAATGGGCCAAAATTCACCCAACTTATTGTGGGAAGCTTGTCAAAGACTACTCGAAACGTTTGACCCAAGTTAAACAATTTAAAGGCAATGCTACCAAATACTAATTGAGTGTATGTAAACTTCTGACCCACTGTGATGAAAGAAATAAAAGCTGAAGTAAATCATTCTCTCTACAATTATTCTGACATTTCACATTCTTAAAATAAAGTGGTGATCCTAACTGACCTAAGACAGGGAATTTTTACTTGGATTAAATGTCAGGAATTGTGAAAAATTTAGTTTAAATGTATTTGGCTAAGGTGTATGTGAACTTCCGACTTCAACTGTATGTAAATGTGACATTTCCGGGGAAAAAAGCCCCGTTTTTGCTTTGTCATTGCGGGTTATTGTGTGAATGTTGATGAGGGGGGAAAAAACGATTTAATCAATTTTAAAATGAGGCTGTAACGTAACAAAATGTGCAAAAAGTCAAGGGGTCTGAATCCTTTCCGAAGGCACTGTATATATTTTACTTCAAGATGTTTAGGGTTAGTTCTTGTTTCCCCCCTTCCACCGTGCTACCGTTGACATAAGAGGATGCCTCCTCCTCTTCATCTATGATACTATTGGAGTCTTCAGTCTTGACCCCGCCAGCCTGGTCCTCAGGAAGTGAGATGTGGCGTCTCTTCTTGTGTCTCCCAAGACTCTGAGAAGTGGTAAATCTCTGGCCACATTCGACAAGGCTGTAAGTTCTCTCTACTGTATATGTTAAGGTCTGATGATCTTGTCAAACCCTTCCCACAGACAGAACAGCTGTGCGGTTTCTCTCCTGTGTGCGTTGTCATGTGTCTTTTCAGATCAAATAACCGTTGCCAGTCTTTCCCACACACAGAGCAACTGTATCTCTGAGCTTTGAGATTCCCCTAGGTTTCTTTAGGTTCTCCTGATGTAGAGGCTCTCCCCTCCGAAATCCCGTCTGTGTGAATGAGAAAACATAGGTTAAAAGGTCCAGTGCAATCAAAAATGTGATTTCCTGTCTTTTATACACATTTCCACACTATGAGGTTGGAAAAATACTGTGAAATTATGATAATAATACAATTCTTGCTTGAGAATTTGCTCTTATCTACAAAGATATGTTTATTTTAATTGAAAACAATCACAGCAGGGTACTTAATAAAATACAATTTCATATGGAGTTAAAAAGTGGCATTGGATTTTTAAATAAAAGAGCGATGTTCATTCAAAGTCAATATTGTATTAATGTTATTCATGGCTGTTCTGCTTCCACTTACCGAGACGATGAAGATCCCAACCAACCGCTTCTCCATCTGAATTAATCAGACCACCAACTTCCTCTTCTTCTCCCTCCCTCTCTCCTTCAATTGGAACAGGGTTTTGAAACTCAACAGGTGGTAAACCAGCATGAGTTTTCTGATGTCTCTGAAGTTTTTGAGAACTAATGAAGCTCTGGCCGCATTTAGCACAGCTGTAAGGTTTCTCTCCTGTATGATATCTGTGGTGGACTTTAAGGCTTGCTGATCTTGCAAAACTCTTTTCGCAGACAGAGCAGGAGAAAGGTTTCTCTCCAGTGTGTGTCCGGAAATGCTCCTTCAAGTAACGTGCTTCAGAAAAACTCTTCCCACACACAGAGCAGGAGTGGGATTTCCCTTCTATGTGCAACAGTCCGTGTTTACGCAGGGATGAAGCACATCCAAACTTCTTGTCACAATCAGGGCAAGGATGTCGTTTCTCCCCAGTGTGCACTGACCGGTGGTCTTCAAGATACGCCTTCTCGCTGAAACTCTTCCCACACACAGAGCAACTATAAGGTCTCTTTCCTGTGTGAGTCTTCTCATGCTTCAGGAGTTGTTTAGACAAGGCAAAGCTTAGCTCACACACAGAACAGTGGTGGGGTTTCCCTGCATGTTGCAGAGAGTGGTCCTTTAACTGATCTGGACGGCTGAAACTCTTTCCACAGACAGAGCAGGAGTGGGGTTTTTCTCCTGAGTGCATCAGGAAGTGTTCCTTCATGCGTGATTGTAAGCTAAAACCCTTCCCACACACAGAGCAGGAGTAAGGTTTCTCTTCTATGTGTAACCACTGGTGCCTTTTCAAGGCTGAGGCGAAACCAAACCTCTTGTCACATTTGGAGCAGACGTAAGGTTTCTCTCCAGTGTGCACTGTCTGGTGGTCTTGGAGATGTCTTTTTACACGGAACTGCTTTCCACACACAGAGCAAGGGTATGGCTTTTCTCCTGTGTGTATTCTCATATGTATTAGCAGTTTTGATAACTTTTTGCAGTCTTGTCCGCACACTGAACAGCAGTGAATTTTCTTAGCTGTGTGATTCCCCTGGTGTTGTTCAGGTAGTTCTGATGTAGAGGGACTCCCTTCACTGTCAGTGCAGTGGTCATGTCTCTCTGCTGTGGGATAAGATGGCATGGATAAACTATGCAAACATTTGGAACTGTAACAAAAAATATTTTTTCTCCTTTGAATAACTGAAAGTAATACAAAGATGTATAAAAAATGTTTTGCAATTCAACCCCTTACAGAATAAGTCCCTTTTAAACTTACCAAAAGCAGGATCCTCTTCCTCCTCTTTCACTTTGATAACCAGTGCTGATGTCAGACCACACTCTTCTACAGCTACAGACACTGGACTCTCTCCTGTGTGTGTTCTCTGGTGTTTGGTAAGATTTAACGATGAAGAGAAACTTTCCCCGCACACGGAGCAACTGTACAGCTTCTCTCCTGTGTGCAACGTCTGGTGTTTTTTCAGGTTTCCTTTCTCACTGAATTGCTTCCCACACACAGAGCAGGAGTACGGTTTTTCTCCTGTGTGAGTTCTCATATGTGTTTGTAGTTTTGATAACTTGTGACAGTTTTTTCCACACACTGAACAGCAATGAATCTTCTTAGCTGTGTGATTCCCCTGGTGTTGTTCAGGTAGTCCTGATGTAGAGGGACTCCCTTCGCTCTCAGAGCAGTGGTCAGGTCTCTCTGCTGTGGTAAAGACATAAGTATGGATTAACTCAAATTAGTCAACACCCTAAGTCAAAATGTTTGTTCCTGACTAAACAGAAAATAATAAATATTGTAAAATTATACGGTCCATACTTATCCCGAAAATGCTACATGTTAGCTTTTCCCATGAGATAACCTGGCACAGTTAGCCCTAAGCTAACCACCAGAGGGATATTTTAAACCTCCAAATCAAGGTTGCTCCACTTAAAATCAAATACAATTTTATTGGTCGTGTACACACAGTATTCTGCCATTGTTATAGCAGGTGCAGCTAAATGCTTATGTTTCTAGCTCCAACAGTGCAGCATTACCTAATTATACAAAACAATACATACAAATCCCACCAAAATGTATCAGAACAGTCTGGAATATATATAGAATGGTGTGTATAGACAGTATATACAGTATATGAATAGAAAAGGTGTGTATAGACAGTAGTTATATAGGATGGTGTGTATAGAGACAGTAGTTATATAGGATGGTGTGTACAGCAGTAGTTATATAGGATGGTGTGTATAGACAGTAGTTATATAGGATGGTGTGTATAGACAGTATGGACAGTAGTTATATAGGATGGTGTGTATAGACAGTAGTTATATAGGATGGTGTGTATAGACAGTATGGACAGTAGTTATATAGGATGGTGTGTATAGACAGTAGTTATATAGGATGGTGTGTATAGACAGTATGGACAGTAGTTATATAGGATGGTGTGTATAGACAGTATGGACAGTACATGAATAGAAAAGGTGTGTACAGCAGTAGTTATATAGGATGGTGTGTATTGACAGTAGTTATATATGATGGTGTGTATAGACAGTATGGACAGTAGTTATATAGGATGGTGTGTATAGACAGTATATGAATAGAAAAGGTGTGTACAGCAGTAGTTATATAGGACAAACTACTGACTAGAATACAGTATATACATATGAAGTGGGGAAAACAGGATGTAAACATAATTAAAGTGACCAGTGTTCAATGACTATGTACATAGGGCAGCAGTCTCTATGGTGCAGGATACAGGGTGGTAGCCAGCCAGTAACAGTGACTATGTACATAGGGCAGCAGTCTCTATGGTGCAGAATACAGGGTGGTAGCCAGCTAGTAACAGTGACTATGTACATAGGGCAGCAGTCTCTATGGTGCAGGATAGAATACAGGGTGGTAGCCAGCTAGTAACAGTGACTATGTACATAGGGCAGCAGTCTAAGGTGCAGAATACAGGGTGGTAGCCAGCTAGTAACAGTGACTATGTACATAGTGCAGCAGTCTCTATGGTGCAGGATAGAATACAGGGTGGTAGCCAGCTAGTAACAGTGACTATGTACATAGGGCAGCAGTCTAAGGTGCTGGATAGAATACAGGGTGGTAGCCAGCTAGTAACAGTGACTATGTACATAGGGCAGCAGTCTAAGGTGCTGGATAGAATACAGGGTGGTAGCCAACTAGTAACAGTGACTAAGTTCAGGGCACGGTACTGGGCGGAGGCTAATAGTGGTGACTATTTAATGGTCTGATAGAAGCTGTTTTTCAATCTCTCTGTTCCAGCTTTGATGCACCTGTACCGTCTCCCCCTTCTAGATGGTAGCAGGGTGAACAGGCTGTGGCTCGGGTGGCTATAGTCCTTGATGATCTTCTTGGCCTCCTGTGACACCGGGGGCTGTAGATGTCCTGGAGGGCAGTGTGCTCCCGGTGATGCGTTGGGCTGAACGCACCACCCTATGGAAAGCCCTGCGGTTGCGGACGGTGCAATTGCCGTAACAGGCGGTGATACAGCCCGACAGGATGCTCTCAATGGTGCATCTGTAGAAGTTTGAGGGTCTTCGGGAGCCAAGACAAATTTCTTGAGCCTCCCGGGAGGTTGAAGAGGCGCTGCTATGCCTTCTTCACCACACGGCCTGTGTGACTGGATCATTTCAGGTTGTCAGTGATGTGACGCTTCTCACCATCTTCACTTCTCTGCCGTCTCCAGGATCCGCTCCTTCATTTTGTTGACGTTGAGGGAGAGGTTATTTTCCTGGCACCACTCCACCAGGGCCCTCACCTGGTAGGCTGTCTCGTTGTTGTTGGTAATCAGGCGATCCCAACACAACAGGCTGAAATTTCAGGCGGCAGTTTCAAACAGCTCTTACACAAAAAAGGGTATTATCATAATTTTTACATTTTCACAGTATGATTCCATCCTCAGCGTGGAAATACAGGACCAGTCAAAGGTTTGGAAAACTACTCATTCAAGGGTTTTTCTTTATTTTTTACTAATTTCTACATTGTAGAAAAATAGTGAAGACATCAAAACTATGAAATAACACATGTGGAATCATGTAGTAACCAAAAAAGTGTTAAACAAATCAAATTATATTTTCTATTTTAGATTCTTCAATTTTCTGTTTGAGATTCTTCAAAGTAGCCACCCTTTGCCTTGATGACAGGTTTGCACACTCTTGGCATTCTCTCAACCAGCTTTGTGAGGTAGTCACCTGGAATGCATTTCAATTAACAGGTGTGCCTTGTTAAAAGTGAATTTGTGGAATTTCTTTCCTTCTTAATGCATTTGAGCCAATCAGTTGTTATGACAAGGTAGGGGTGGTATTCAGAAGATAGCCCTATTTGGTAAAAGCAAGTCTATATTATTTAAAGAAAAGCTCAAATAAGAAAAGAGAAACAACAATCCATCATTACTTTAAGACATGAAGGTTAGTCAATTCAGAAAAATTCAAGAACTTTGAAAGTTTCTTCAAGGACAGTGGCAAAAACCATCAAGCGCTATGATAAAACTGGTTCTCATGAGGACCGCCACAGGAAAGGAAGACCCAGAGTTACCTCTGCTGCAGAGGATACATTCATTAGAGTTACCAGCCTCAGATATTGCAGCCCAAATAAATGCTTCAGAGTTCAAGTAACAGACACATCTCAACATCAACTGTTCAGAGGAGACAGCGTGAATCAGACCTTCATGGTCGAATTGCTGCAAAGAAACCACTACTAAAGGACACCAATAAGAAGAAGAGACTTGCTTGGGCCAAGAAACACAAGCAATGGACATTAGACCAGTGGAAATCAGTCCTTTGGTCTGATGAGTCCAAATTTGAGATTTTTGGTTCCAACTGCCGTGTCTTTGTGAGACGCAGAGTAGGTGAACGGATGATCTCCGCATGTGTGTTTCCCACCGTGACTCATGGAGGTGGTGGTGTGATGGTCCTTTGCTGGTGACACTGTCAGGGATTTATTTAGAATTCAAGGCACACTTAACCAGCATGGCTACCACAGCATTCTGCAGTGGTACGCCATCCCATCTGGTTTGCGGTTAGAGGGACTATCATTTGTTTTTCAACAGGACAATGACCCAACACACCTCCAGGCTGTGTAAGGTCTATTTTACCAATTTTATACAGGACCAGTGCTCAGCATATGTGGGAACTCCTTCAATACTGTTGGAAAAGCATTCCCCATGAAGCTGGTTGAGAGAATGCCAAGAGTGTGCAAAGCTGTCATCAAGGCAAAGGGTGGCTACTTTGAAGAATCTCAAATATAAAATAAATGTTTTGGTTCCTACATGTTTCCATATGTGTTATTTCATAGTTTTGATGTCTTCACTATTATTCTATAATGTAGAAAATAGTGAATATAAAGAAAAACCCTTGAATGAGTAGGTGTGTCCAAACTTTTGACTGGTACTATATCTATAAAGCACAATATGTATAAAAATAAAATATTGGCTGATGTGGAATTTGTTACAGGAAATAATCACGCTGTCAGCTGGTTGTGTTAGCATAGGGCTACGTTTTCTCATGTTGTCAGCTGGTCGTGTTAGCATAGGGCTACGTTTTCTCATGCTGTCAGCTGGTCGTGTTAGCATAGGGCTACGTTTTCTCATGTTGTCAGCTGGTCATGTTAGCATAGGGCTACGTTTTCTCATGCTGTCAGCTGGTCGTGTTAGCATAGGGCTACGTTTTCTCATGTTGTCAGCTGGTCATGTTAGCATAGGGCTACGTTTTCTCACCCTGTCAGCTGGTCGTGTTAGCATAGGGCTACGTTTTCTCATGTTGTCAGCTGGTCATGTTAGCATAGGGCTACGTTTTCTCACCCTGTCAGCTGGTCGTGTTAGCATAGGGCTACGTTTTATCACCCTGTCAGCTGGTCGTGTTAGCATAGGGCTACGTTTTCTCACCCTGTCAGCTGGTCGTGTTAGCATAGGGCTACATTTTCTCACCCTGTCAGCTGGTCGTGTTAGCATAGGGCTACGTTTTCTCACCCTGTCAGCTGGTCGTGTTAGCATAGGGCTACGTTTTCTCACCCTGTCAGCTGGTCGTGTTAGCATAGGGCTACGTTTTCTCACCCTGTCAGCTGGTCGTGTTAGCATAGGGCTACGTTTTCTCATGTTGTCAGCTGGTCGTGTTAGCATAGGGCTACGTTTTCTCACCCTGTCAGCTGGTCGTGTTAGCATAGGGCTACGTTTTCTCACCCTGTCAGCTGGTCGTGTTAGCATAGGGCTACGTTTTCTCACCCTGTCAGCTGGTCGTGTTAGCATAGGGCTACGTTTTCTCACCCTGTCAGCTGGTCGTGTTAGCATAGGGCTACGTTTTCTCACCCTGTCAGCTGGTCGTGTTAGCATAGGGCTACGTTTTCTCATGGTTAAAGCTTAAGCAAGAGGTCACAAGTATGGACCCATTAAACATCAAAGCTACAGTACAAAATAAACACTTTTACTCACCAAAAGCAGGATCTTCCTCATCTTTCACTTTGACATCCAGTACAACAGACTCCTCTACCGCTGCAGACACCTGCTGCCGTGATCCCTGTCCAGGAGCTTGGCTCAGGCTAGTCACAGCTCCGGCATGGAGACAGGACTGATTTGCTGATGAGGAGAATTTCTCTCTGCAGAGAGAGCAGGGGTGAGGTTTCACCTTAGTGTGAACTCGTTGGTGTCTTTTGTGGAGTGGTGAAGCTGAGAAACTCTTATCACACTGAGAGCAGTGGTACGGGTTCTCTCCGGTGTGCTGTTGCATGTGTATCTTGAAAGTACACGATTGGCTGAATTCCTTCCCACATTCTGAGCAGCTGTATTGTGCGGCACTAGTGTGGGATTTTTTGTGTCTTGCTAGAGAGCTACGGTGAACAAAGGTATTTTTACAGGATGTACACTGGTAAGGTTTCTCTCTATCAGCATAGACAAAAATACTAATTTCCTCCTCCTCCTCTTTGACATTAATTGCCAGCTCCTGTTCCTCGTCTTCGATCTTGATATTCATAGTTCGACTGCCTGATGACGCCGTATCTGAAATTCCCAGTGTACACTGGTTGCTATGGTTACTGGCATGGCTGCATTGACGTTTGCGAAGACCTTTGGTCGAAGCGAAACCCCTCCCGCAATCAGAGCACTCGTAAGGTTTCTCTCCAGTGTGCATAGTCTGATGCTGCCTGAGCCTCGATGGTGACTCGTATCTCTTCCCACACTGTGAGCATTGGTAAGGTATTGTTGTGGGTGCTCCTGTATGGCGTCGTACGTGTCTCGATAGAGTTCCCTTACAGCCAAAGCTCATCTCGCAGTAGGAGCACTGGTGAAGTCTCTCCCCTGTGTGCTTTCTCATGTGCATTTTCAGTTCATATGCAGAGAAACATTCCTTTCCACAATCGGAGCACGGGTGCTTCTTTTTCGCGTCTGGCTGCTTCTCTCCAGGGTGGGTCATCTGATGTCTTTCCAGGTGGGGCTTTAGTGTGAATCGCTTCCCGCACACAGAGCACTGGTAAGGCTTCTCTCCTGTATGTGTTCGGAGGTGTCTCTTCAGTTTGGAGAGGTGAACAAAGTCTTTTACACATACTGGACAGACGGAAGACTCCTTAGCAGGTTTTGTGTGTGTTCTCAGGTGTCTGTTGAAATTAGATGGGTGAGCGATCTCTATTCCACATTCTGGGCAGCGCCAAAGCTTCTTAGCTCTAGGATTCTCCTGGTCCTGTTCAGGTTCTGCTGGTGCCCCATCACTGGAGTTAGAACTCTCTCCTCTTTCAACTGGAAAATAAGGGGGGGGGGGGTCATTCAACCTCAAAAAACACACGAAAAAGGCTTTCAACACTCAGATTGTTCTGAAATCGTTTCTATAGTTTCTAACAGATAAGAGAAGCGTTTCTGAAACGCAAATTATTTTTGTTCAAATGTAATTTGATCTCTGAGAAATTCAGCTAATTTGATTGCACCCAAATTGGCCATTCTAATTGAAGGGATTCATATAATTTTCAGTAAATATAGTACCGGACGTCCAATTTAAAATGGTCAAAAGTCATCTGCAGACACCAATCTCACCCAGACAGCCAGTGTTACAGTATCAGTTCTTTACAGTGCCTTGAAAAGTATTCACCCCCTTGGTATTTTTCCTATTTTGTTGCATTACAACTTGTAATTTAAATAGATTTTTGGGGGGGGGGGGGGTTTCATGTAACGGACAGACACAAAATAGTCCAAATTGGTGAAGTGAAAAAAAATTACTTGTTTCTAAAAAATAAAAAACTGAAAAGTGGTGCATGCATATGTATTCACGACCTTTGCTATGAAACCCCTAAATAATATCTGGTGCAACCAATTACATTCAGAAGTCCACCTGCGTGCAATCTAAGTGTCACATGATCTCAGATATACACACCTGTTCTGTAAGGCCCCAGAGTCTGCAACACCACTAAGCAAGGGGCACCACCAAGCAAGCGGCACCATGAAGACCAAGGAGCTCTCCAAACAGGTCAGGGACAAAGTTGTGGAGAAGTAAAGATCAGGGTTGAGTTATAAAAAAAATATCAGAAACTTTGAACATCCCACGGAGCACCATTAAATCCATTATTTAAAAAATGGAAAGAATATGCCACCACAACAAACCTGCTAAGAGAGGGCCGCCCACCAAAACTCACAGACCAGGCAAGTAGGGCATTAATCAGAGAGGCAACAAAGAGACCAAAGATAACCCTGAAGGAGCTGCAAAGCTCCACAGCGGAGATTGGAGTATCTGTCCATAGGACCACTTTAAGCCATCCACTCCACAGAGCTGGGCTTTACAAAAGAGTGGCCATAAAAAAGCCACCGTTTAAAGAAAAAAATAAGCAAACATATTTGGTGTTCGCCAAAAGACATGGGAGACACCCCAAACATATGGAAGAAGGTGCTCTGGTCAGATGAGACTAAAATTGAGCTTTTTGGCCATCAAGGAAAACGCTATGTCTGGTGAAAACCCGACACTTCTCATCACCCCGAGAACACCATCCCCACAGTGAAGCATGGCCGTGGCAGCATCATGCTGTGGGGATGTTTTTCCATCGGCAGGGACTGGGAAACTGGTCAGAATGGAAGGAATGATGGATGGGGCCAAATACAGGGAAATTCTTGAGGGAAACCTGTTTCAGTCTTCCAGAGATTTGAGACTGGGATGGAGGTTCACCTTCCAGCAGGACAATGACCCTAAGTATACTGCTAAAGCAACACTCGAGTGGTTTGGTCTTGGAATGGAATCAATCTAATTGAGAAGCTGTGGTATGACTTAAAGATTGCTGTACACCAGCGGAACCCATCCAACTTGAAGGAGCTGGAGCAGTTTTGCCTTGAAGGTTGGGCAAAAATCCCAGTGGCTAGATGTGCCAAGCTTATAGAGACATACCCCAAGAGACTTGCAGCTGCAAAAGGTGGCTCTACAAAGTACTGACTTTGGGGGGGGTGAATAGTTATGCACGCTCAAGGTCTGTTTTTTTGTCTTATTTCTTCTTTGTTTCACAATAAAAAATATTTTGCATCTTCAAAGTAGTAGGCATGTTGTGTCAATCAAATGATCCATTTAATAAACACAGTACACCAGTAAAATGTATAAAATTATGTGGCAGCAGTAGGAACAGCGGCATCTCGTGGGAAAAACCTGGTACTTGCACACAAATTTATGGTAAATAATGCAAGTTATTTAAATGGTTAATTTCAACGAACAGAGGAAAAAAAACATCACTAGATTCACAGGGAATGCATTACATAGTATGGAGAAGCAATACTCCAAGCCGCAGCTTCGTACTACTTGTCAGACAGAGAACTGATACTGTACACTGGTTAAGGTGAGATTGGCATTGGGGTGTCGGTTGGTGCCTATTTATCATTATATATTGGATTTCTCATACACTACATGTTCAAAAGTATGTGGACAGCTGATTGAACATCCCATTCCAAAATCATGGGCATTAATATGGCCTCACTTTGATATGGACTCACTTCCACCAAACTTTACAGTGGGCACTATGCATTCGGACAGGTAGCGTTCTCAAACCCAAATTAGTCCGTCGGACTGCCAGATGGGGAAGCGTGATTCATCACTCCAGAAAACACGTTTCCACTGCCCCAGATTCCAATGGCGGCGAGCTTGGCATTGCGCATGGTGATCTTAGGCTTGTGTGTGGCTGCTCGGAACTCGGTAGTGAGTGTTGCAACTGAGGACAGATGATTTGTATGCACTCTTCAGCACTCTGCGGTCCTGTTCTGTGAGCTAGTGTGGCCTACCATTTCGCGGCTGAGCCGTTGTTGCTCCTAGACGTTTCCACTTCACAATAACAGCACTTACAATTGACCGGGGCAGGTGAGCTCTTCAGTACGGGCCATTCTACTACCAATGTTTGTTTATGGAGATTGCATGGCTATGTGACTGATTTTATTTTATAAATGTTTTCAATTTAATTTTACATGTTTTATTTTACCCCTTTTTCGTCAATATCTAATTCGTAGTTAGTCTTGTCCCATCGCTGTAACTCCCGTACGGACTCGGGAGAGGCGAAGTTCGAGAGCCATGCATCCTCCGAAACATGACACCACCAAGCCACACTACTTCTTTTTTTAATTTTTTATAAATCTTTACCCCATTTTCTCCCCAATTTTCGTGGTATCCAATCGCTAGTAATTACTATCTTGTCCCATCGCTACAACTCCCGTACGGGCTCGGGAGAGACGAAGGTCGAAAGCCATGCGTCCTCCGAAGCACAACCCAACCAAGCCGCACTGCTTCTTAACACAGCGCGCCTCCAACCCGGAAGCCAGCCGCACCAATGTGTCGGAGGAAACACCGTGCACCTGGCCCAATCGGTTAGCGCGCACTGCGCCCGGCCCGCCACAGGAGTCGCTGGAGCGCGATGAGACAAGGATATCCCTACCGGCCAAACCCTCCCTAATCCGGACGACGCTAGGCCAATTGTGCGTCGCCCCACAGACCTCCCGGTCCCGGCCGGCTGTGACAGAGCCTGGGCGTGAACCCAGAGACTCTGGTGGCGCAGCTAGCGCTGCGATGCAGTGCCCTAGACCACTGTGCCACCCGGGAGGCCCGCCACACTACTTCTTGACACACTGCTCGCTTAACCCGGAAGCCAGCCGCACCAATGTGCTGGAGGAAACACCGTACACCTGGCGACCGTGTCAGCGTGCATTGCGCCCGGGCCTGCCACAGGAGTCGCTAGAGCGCGATGGGACAAGGACAACACGGCCGGCCAAACTCTCCCCTAACCCGGGTCAATTGTGCGACACCTTATGGGTCTCCCGGCCGCGGCCTGGGAACGGACCAGGATCAGTAGTGACACAGCTAGCACTGCGACACCTTATGGGTCTCCTGGTCGCGGCCTGGGAACGAACCAGGATCAGTAGTGACACAGCTAGCACCGTGTCAACGTGTTCCGTCCAGGTCAGCCTAGTATAACCAGCCTAGTGTCAATATGTTCTGTCCAGGTCAGCCTAGTATAACCAGCCTAGTGTCAATATGTTCTGTCCAGGTCAGCCTAGTATAACCAGCCTAGTGTCAATATGTTCTGACCAGGTCAGCCTAGTATAACCTGCCTAGTGTCAATATGTTCTGTCCAGGTCAGCCTAGTATAACCAGCCTAGTGTCAATATGTTCTGTCCAGGTCAGCCTAGTATAACCAGCCTAGTGTCAATATGTTCTGTCCAGGTCAGCCTAGTATAACCAGCCTAGTGTCAATATGTTCCGTCCAGGTCAGCCTAGTATAACCAGCCTAGTGTCAATATGTTCCGTCCAGGTCAGCCTAGTATAACCAGCCTAGTGTCAATATGTTCCGTCCAGGTCAGCCTAGTATAACCAGCCTAGTGTCAATATGTTCCGTCCAGGTCAGCCTAGTATAACCAGCCTAGTGTCAATATGTTCCGTCCAGGTCAGCCTAGTATAACCAGCCTAGTGTCAATATGTTCCGTCCAGGTCAGCCTAGTATAACCAGCCTAGTGTCAATATGTTCTGTCCAGGTCAGCCTAGTATAACCAGCCTAGTGTCAATGTGTTCTATCCAGGTCAGCCTAGTATAACCAGCCTAGTGTCAATGTGTTCTGTCCAGGTCAGCCTAGTATAACCAGCCTAGTGTCAATATGTTCTGACCAGGTCAGCCTAGTATAACCAGCCTAGTGTCAATGTGTTCTGTCCAGGTCAGCCTAGTATAACCAGCCTAGTGTCAATATGTTCTGTCCAGGTCAGCCTAGTATAACCAGCCTAGTGTCAATATGTTCTGTCCAGGTCAGCCTAGTATAACCAGCCTAGTGTCAATATGTTCCGTCCAGGTCAGCCTAGTATAACCAGCCTAGTGTCAATATGTTCTGTCCAGGTCAGCCTAGTATAACCAGCCTAGTGTCAATATGTTCTGACCAGGTCAGCCTAGTATAACCTGCCTAGTGTCAATATGTTCTGTCCAGGTCAGCCTAGTATAACCAGCCTAGTGTCAATATGTTCTGTCCAGGTCAGCCTAGTATAACCAGCCTAGTGTCAATATGTTCTGTCCAGGTCAGCCTAGTATAACCAGCCTAGTGTCAATATGTTCCGTCCAGGTCAGCCTAGTATAACCAGCCTAGTGTCAATATGTTCCGTCCAGGTCAGCCTAGTATAACCAGCCTAGTGTCAATATGTTCCGTCCAGGTCAGCCTAGTATAACCAGCCTAGTGTCAATATGTTCTGTCCAGGTCAGCCTAGTATAACCAGCCTAGTGTCAATATGTTCTGTCCAGGTCAGCCTAGTATAACCAGCCTAGTGTCAATATGTTCTATCCAGGTCAGCCTAGTATAACCAGCCTAGTGTCAATATGTTCTGTCCAGGTCAGCCTAGTATAACCAGCCTAGTGTCAATATGTTCTATCCAGGTCAGCCTAGTATAACCAGCCTAGTGTCAATATGTTCTGTCCAGGTCAGCCTAGTATAACCAGCCTAGTGTCGGCATGTTCTGTCTAGGTCAGCCTAGTATAACCAGCCTAGTGTCGGCATGTTCTGTCTAGGTCAGCCTAGTATAACCAGCCTAGTGTCGGCATGTTCCGTCCAGGTCAGCCTAGTATAACCAGCCTAGTGTCAATATGTTCTGTCCAGGTCAGCCTAGAATAACCAGCCTAGTGTCAATATGTTCTGTCCAGGTCAGCCTAGTGTCAATGTGTTCTTTCCAGGTCAGCCTAGTATAACCAGCCTAGTGTCAATGTGTTCTGACCAGGTCAGCCTAGTATAACCAGCCTAGTGTCAATGTGTTCTATCCAGGTCAGCCTAGTATAACCAGCCTAGTGTCAATATGTTCCGTCCAGGTCAGCCTAGTATAACCAGCCTAGTGTCAATATGTTCCGTCCAGGTCAGCCTAGTATAACCAGCCTAGTGTCAATGTGTTCTATCCAGGTCAGCCTAGTATAACCAGCCTAGTGTCAATATGTTCCGTCCAGGTCAGCCTAGTATAACCAGCCTAGTGTCAATATGTTCTGTCCAGGTCAGCCTAGTATAACCAGCCTAGTGTCAATATGTTCCGTCCAGGTCAGCCTAGTATAACCAGCCTAGTGTCAATATGTTCTGTCCAGGTCAGCCTAGTATAACCAGCCTAGTGTCAATATGTTCTGACCAGGTCAGCCTAGTATAACCTGCCTAGTGTCAATATGTTCTGTCCAGGTCAGCCTAGTATAACCAGCCTAGTGTCAATATGTTCTGTCCAGGTCAGCCTAGTATAACCAGCCTAGTGTCAATATGTTCTGTCCAGGTCAGCCTAGTATAACCAGCCTAGTGTCAATATGTTATGTCCAGGTCAGCCTAGTATAACCAGCCTAGTGTCAATATGTTCCGTCCAGGTCAGCCTAGTATAACCAGCCTAGTGTCAATATGTTCCGTCCAGGTCAGCCTAGTATAACCAGCCTAGTGTCAATATGTTCCGTCCAGGTCAGCCTAGTATAACCAGCCTAGTGTCAATATGTTCCGTCCAGGTCAGCCTAGTATAACCAGCCTAGTGTCAATATGTTCCGTCCAGGTCAGCCTAGTATAACCAGCCTAGTGTCAATATGTTCTGTCCAGGTCAGCCTAGTATAACCAGCCTAGTGTCAATATGTTCTATCCAGGTCAGCCTAGTATAACCAGCCTAGTGTCAATGTGTTCTGTCCAGGTCAGCCTAGTATAACCAGCCTAGTGTCAATATGTTCTGACCAGGTCAGCCTAGTATAACCAGCCTAGTGTCAATGTGTTCTGTCCAGGTCAGCCTAGTATAACCAGCCTAGTGTCAATATGTTCTGTCCAGGTCAGCCTAGTATAACCAGCCTAGTGTCAATATGTTCTGTCCAGGTCAGCCTAGTATAACCAGCCTAGTGTCAATATGTTCCGTCCAGGTCAGCCTAGTATAACCAGCCTAGTGTCAATATGTTCTGTCCAGGTCAGCCTAGAATAACCAGCCTAGTGTCAATATGTTCTGTCCAGGTCAGCCTAGTGTCAATGTGTTCTTTCCAGGTCAGCCTAGTATAACCAGCCTAGTGTCAATGTGTTCTGACCAGGTCAGCTTAGTATAACCAGCCTAGTGTCAATGTGTTCTATCCAGGTCAGCCTAGTATAACCAGCCTAGTGTCAATATGTTCCGTCCAGGTCAGCCTAGTATAACCAGCCTAGTGTCAATATGTTCCGTCCAGGTCAGCCTAGTATAACCAGCCTAGTGTCAATGTGTTCTATCCAGGTCAGCCTAGTATAAACAGCCTAGTGTCAATATGTTCCGTCCAGGTCAGCCTAGTATAACCAGCCTAGTGTCAATATGTTCTGTCCAGGTCAGCCTAGTATAACCAGCCTAGTGTGAATATGTTCCGTCCAGGTCAGCCTAGTATAACCAGCCTAGTGTCAATATGTTCTGTCCAGGTCAGCCTAGTATAACCAGCCTAGTGTCAATATGTTCTGACCAGGTCAGCCTAGTATAACCAGCCTAGTGTCAATATGTTCTGTCCAGGTCAGCCTAGTATAACCAGCCTAGTGTCAATATGTTCTATCCAGGTCAGCCTAGTATAACCAGCCTAGTGTCAATATGTTCTGTCCAGGTCAGCCTAGTATAACCAGCCTAGTGTCGGCATGTTCTGTCTAGGTCAGCCTAGTATAACCAGCCTAGTGTCGGCATGTTCTGTCTAGGTCAGCCTAGTATAACCAGCCTAGTGTCGGCATGTTCCGTCCAGGTCAGCCTAGTATAACCAGCCTAGTGTCAATATGTTCTGTCCAGGTCAGCCTAGAATAACCAGCCTAGTGTCAATATGTTCTGTCCAGGTCAGCCTAGTGTCAATGTGTTCTTTCCAGGTCAGCCTAGTATAACCAGCCTAGTGTCAATGTGTTCTGACCAGGTCAGCCTAGTATAACCAGCCTAGTGTCAATGTGTTCTATCCAGGTCAGCCTAGTATAACCAGCCTAGTGTCAATATGTTCCGTCCAGGTCAGCCTAGTATAACCAGCCTAGTGTCAATATGTTCCGTCCAGGTCAGCCTAGTATAACCAGCCTAGTGTCAATGTGTTCTATCCAGGTCAGCCTAGTATAACCAGCCTAGTGTCAATATGTTCCGTCCAGGTCAGCCTAGTATAACCAGCCTAGTGTCAATATGTTCTGTCCAGGTCAGCCTAGTATAACCAGCCTAGTGTCAATATGTTCCGTCCAGGTCAGCCTAGTATAACCAGCCTAGTGTCAATATGTTCTGTCCAGGTCAGCCTAGTATAACCAGCCTAGTGTCAATATGTTCTGACCAGGTCAGCCTAGTATAACCTGCCTAGTGTCAATATGTTCTGTCCAGGTCAGCCTAGTATAACCAGCCTAGTGTCAATATGTTCTGTCCAGGTCAGCCTAGTATAACCAGCCTAGTGTCAATATGTTCTGTCCAGGTCAGCCTAGTATAACCAGCCTAGTGTCAATATGTTATGTCCAGGTCAGCCTAGTATAACCAGCCTAGTGTCAATATGTTCCGTCCAGGTCAGCCTAGTATAACCAGCCTAGTGTCAATATGTTCCGTCCAGGTCAGCCTAGTATAACCAGCCTAGTGTCAATATGTTCCGTCCAGGTCAGCCTAGTATAACCAGCCTAGTGTCAATATGTTCCGTCCAGGTCAGCCTAGTATAACCAGCCTAGTGTCAATATGTTCCGTCCAGGTCAGCCTAGTATAACCAGCCTAGTGTCAATATGTTCTGTCCAGGTCAGCCTAGTATAACCAGCCTAGTGTCAATATGTTCTATCCAGGTCAGCCTAGTATAACCAGCCTAGTGTCAATGTGTTCTGTCCAGGTCAGCCTAGTATAACCAGCCTAGTGTCAATATGTTCTGACCAGGTCAGCCTAGTATAACCAGCCTAGTGTCAATGTGTTCTGTCCAGGTCAGCCTAGTATAACCAGCCTAGTGTCAATATGTTCTGTCCAGGTCAGCCTAGTATAACCAGCCTAGTGTCAATATGTTCTGTCCAGGTCAGCCTAGTATAACCAGCCTAGTGTCAATATGTTCCGTCCAGGTCAGCCTAGTATAACCAGCCTAGTGTCAATATGTTCTGTCCAGGTCAGCCTAGAATAACCAGCCTAGTGTCAATATGTTCTGTCCAGGTCAGCCTAGTGTCAATGTGTTCTTTCCAGGTCAGCCTAGTATAACCAGCCTAGTGTCAATGTGTTCTGACCAGGTCAGCTTAGTATAACCAGCCTAGTGTCAATGTGTTCTATCCAGGTCAGCCTAGTATAACCAGCCTAGTGTCAATATGTTCCGTCCAGGTCAGCCTAGTATAACCAGCCTAGTGTCAATATGTTCCGTCCAGGTCAGCCTAGTATAACCAGCCTAGTGTCAATGTGTTCTATCCAGGTCAGCCTAGTATAAACAGCCTAGTGTCAATATGTTCCGTCCAGGTCAGCCTAGTATAACCAGCCTAGTGTCAATATGTTCTGTCCAGGTCAGCCTAGTATAACCAGCCTAGTGTGAATATGTTCCGTCCAGGTCAGCCTAGTATAACCAGCCTAGTGTCAATATGTTCTGTCCAGGTCAGCCTAGTATAACCAGCCTAGTGTCAATATGTTCTGACCAGGTCAGCCTAGTATAACCTGCCTAGTGTCAATATGTTCTGTCCAGGTCAGCCTAGTATAACCAGCCTAGTGTCAATATGTTCTGTCCAGGTCAGCCTAGTATAACCAGCCTAGTGTCAATATGTTCTGTCCAGGTCAGCCTAGTATAACCAGCCTAGTGTCAATATGTTCTGTCCAGGTCAGCCTAGTATAACCAGCCTAGTGTCAATATGTTCCGTCCAGGTCAGCCTAGTATATCCAGCCTATTGTCAATATGTTCCGTCCAGGTCAGCCTAGTATAACCAGCCTAGTGTCAATGTGTTCTATCCAGGTCAGCCTAGTATAACCAGCCTAGTGTCAATATGTTCCGTCCAGGTCAGCCTAGTATAACCAGCCTAGTGTCAATATGTTCCGTCCAGGTCAGCCTAGTATAACCAGCCTAGTGTCAATGTGTTCTATCCAGGTCAGCCTAGTATAAACAGCCTAGTGTCAATATGTTCCGTCCAGGTCAGCCTAGTATAACCAGCCTAGTGTCAATATGTTCTGTCCAGGTCAGCCTAGTATAACCAGCCTAGTGTCAATATGTTCCGTCCAGGTCAGCCTAGTATAACCAGCCTAGTGTCAATATGTTCTGTCCAGGTCAGCCTAGTATAACCAGCCTAGTGTCAATATGTTCTGACCAGGTCAGCCTAGTATAACCTGCCTAGTGTCAATATGTTCTGTCCAGGTCAGCCTAGTATAACCAGCCTAGTGTCAATATGTTCTGTCCAGGTCAGCCTAGTATAACCAGCCTAGTGTCAATATGTTCTGTCCAGGTCAGCCTAGTATAACCAGCCTAGTGTCAATATGTTCTGTCCAGGTCAGCCTAGTATAACCAGCCTAGGGTCAATATGTTCCGTCCAGGTCAGCCTAGTATAACCAGCCTAGTGTCAATATGTTCCGTCCAGGTCAGCCTAGTATAACCAGCCTAGTGTCAATATGTTCTGTCCAGGTCAGCCTAGTATAACCAGCCTAGTGTCAATATGTTCTATCCAGGTCAGCCTAGTATAACCAGCCTAGTGTCAATGTGTTCTGTCCAGGTCAGCCTAGTATAACCAGCCTAGTGTCAATATGTTCTGACCAGGTCAGCCTAGTATAACCAGCCTAGTGTCAATGTGTTCTGTCCAGGTCAGCCTAGTATAACCAGCCTAGTGTCAATGTGTTCTATCCAGGTCAACTTAGTGGGAACCTGAAGGCCCCCAGCCTCTACAAGTTTCTCCCATAAAACCTCAAGCCTGCTTCATCTCCCACCGTTCCTCCTGGTACAGAACACTGTCTGAGTTCTCTACAGAGAACCTGAATCACCACATTAATACCCAACGCTCTACCTCCTCAATGGGCTTCCTGCACCTTCCTGGCTGTGTATGATACCCCTCTTCTCCTCTTCCATAAGGCCCATCACCTGCAAATAGAGACCTTCCAATATCCCGCCGTACCTGAGAGTAAACATCATTAACGATGATTGAGAAAAGAAGAGGACTAATTACACCCCCCTGCGGTGTACCATGATCCGCTATGTAGCTGCTCGATAGAGACTTCCCGACCCCTGACCTTTATCCACTTGTTCTTCCTTCTACCTACAAAAGATCGAGCTCGATTAGCAACCCCTCCTTTCAGATCGTACGTCTTCTCCACATCCAACAAGACAGAGACTTTCAGATCGTACGTCTTCTCCACATCCAACAAGACAGAGACTTTCAAATCGTACGTCTTCTCCACATCCAACAAGACAGAGACATTCAGATCGTACGTCTTCTCCACATCCAACAAGACAGAGACTTTCAGATCGTACGTCTTCTCCACATCAAACAAGACAGAGACTTTCAGATCGTACGTCTTCTCCACATCCAACAAGACAGAGACTTTCAGATCGTACGTCTTCTCCACATCCAACAAGACAGAGACTTTCAGATCGTACGTCTTCTCCACATCAAACAAGACAGAGACTTTCAGATCGTACGTCTTCTCCACATCCAACAAGACAGAGACTTTCAGATCGTACGTCTTCTCCACATCCAACAAGACAGAGACTTTCAGATCGTACGTCTTCTCCACATCCAACAAGACAGACACAACCTTCTCCTTCTTCACCTGGGTCTTCCTGACCTCTGCTTCTAGGCAGACCACTCGGTTCCATAGCTCCCCTTCAATTCTGTGGCGATACTAACCCCCTTACTCTCCAGGAAGTTGGTTAGCCTCTCTGTTATCAACCTTAAACACGATGATTAGGGCTATTGGCACGATAGCTTGATGTCCTCGTTGGGTGCTCCCCTGGCTTCTGGATCGGCACCACTACTCCCTCAGTACAGACTCCATTACGTTATCCAGCGCCTCATCACTGAAATGGGCCAACATGACATGGCACAGCTCATCCTGCTCAGGTGAAATGGGCCAACATGACATGGCACAGCTCATCCTGCTCAGGTGAAATGGGCCAACATGACATGGCACAGCTCATCCTGCTCAGGTGAAATGGGCCAACATGACATGGCACAGCTCATCCTGCTCAGGTGAAATGGGCCAACATGACATGGCACAGCTCATCCTGCTCAGGTGAAATGGACCCGAGAGACAACTGGCTTGTCTGATGCCTCTTCTCATACCTCTAAGGTATTTCAGACGGTTGCTAGGCGACCTTGGTCCTGAAGACTGGCTGTTTGTTATGATTGTGTTTTTGCTTTTCATGTGTTGTTGTGTATAATGTTTATTTTAAATGCGTAGTTGAATGTGTTGATGTGTATTGTGGTGCTATTTTCCCATCTGGGAAAGAGACCTTGGTCTCAGCTTTGACTCCCTGTCAAAATAAAGGTACAACAAAATAAACCCAGCCTTGCCTATTGCCCTCTTCATCTCTGCCATAGTAGGGTGCTCCCCTCTCGTTCTCCCTCTCCTTCTGACAGAGGAGAAACGCTTTAGCCATCGTCTCCGCTTCCTCATCTGTTACTGCCATATTCTCCCACTCGTCAACACGGGATCCTATCCCTTCTGACCCCACTCATCCCCCCACACTTCTCACCCTTCCAATGCTCGCCTTGTGTGTACGGTATGAAAGTGATCTGTCGTTTTCCAGGAAGTAGCCTTGTAGTCTATTCACTTTCGTAGGAGTTTTGAATGGTTTCATTATAAAAAACATCATCAAATGCATCTGGGAGAAGTACATTCATCCACAAACAAGAATATAATCTGAATGCAGATTGGCTGACAGCCTTGGTATATTAAAGCAACAAGGCCCGAGGGGGTGTGGTATATGGCCAATATACCACCAAGTTTATAATCTTTCACAAATTTGATGATAGAATTGTCAAAGCCCATTCAAAAAAAAGGTTAGGTGAGGACAGGACCCCGGAAGCATGACGACGCCACCTGCACATGGCATTACCAGACTGATTACCTCTGTAGCGAATCAGAATGCAAGCTCACGAGACTTCTGGGATGGTTGTAACCAGGCTAGATCCTCTCCACTAAAACCAGAAACCACATATGTTGAGAGGTGTTGCAATAGTGTAAATGTCATCGACAACACGTGCTGACTCTGGACAATGAAAGGGACTAGCACATTCACTAGCTTTACTTTTATTTCCATTGTTCACGTAACATGATTATGACATCACGTAACATGATTATGACATACAATCCATATCAATATTCCACAAACACCTCATTCTGAAATGATTGTCCACACACACACACTTCTTTCAGCAATATCCTACTCTGAACAATCTCGACTTTCTAAAATAACATCGTTTACTAAGATGATGAACATTGATATTAAAAGACAAGTTTTGTAAGTGTTAAGAACAGGGAAGAAGAGCTATTCTATGGACTACAAACCTACTATTTGGACTGTTGCATAATTAGCATATTATCACATGAATTAACCTTAATAAAATAGAAAGAACATGGATCACTTTATTAAAATGTTTATAGATACCACCAGCTAGTTTGCTCATGTCATTTCTTACGTTGGATTGACTGATTGTGTATTAGTATGTTGTTTATCCGCTTTATACTGTTCAGTCTGCTGTCTTTACCTTTTCATGCTTTTTTTTATAGTTTAAATGTATTTGATACAAATTGGCTTAAATCTTGAAACCATTAACCTTTCACAAAAACATTGCTCACTTAAAATAAAATACAATTCTTGGAAACATGCATCAGTGTGCAGATATATTTTGTACATTATGAAGTCATCATTGTTCATCGTTCCCAGTCTAAACCGGCACCTCGTTAGGAGACCAACGGTCATCAGGCGGCACTCTCAATCATCACGATTATCCACCCTACTAGCATCCACTAACTGTAGAGGCTCCTCCTCCTCCTCCTCTTCACCCTACTAGCATCCACTAACTGTAGAGGCTCCTCCTCCTCCTCCTCTTCACCCTACTAGCATCCACTAACTGTAGAGGCTCCTCCTCCTCTTCACCCTACTAGCATCCACTAACTGTAGAGGCTCCTCCTCCTCTTCACCCTACTAGCATCCACTAACTGTAGAGGCTCCTCCTCTTCACCCTACTAGCATCCACTAACTGTAGAGGCTCCTCCTCCTCTTCACCCTACTAGCATCCACTAACTGTAGAGGCTCCTCCTCTTCACCCTACTAGCATCCACTAACTGTAGAGGCTCCTCCTCCTCTTCACCCTACTAGCATCCACTAACTGTAGAGGCTCCTCCTCTTCACCCTACTAGCATCCACTAACTGTAGAGGCTCCTCCTCTTCTTCACCCTACTAGCATCCACTAACTGTAGAGGCTCCTCCTCCTCTTCACCCTACTAGCATCCACTAACTGTAGAGGCTCCTCCTCCGCTTCACCCTACTAGCATCCACTAACTGTAGAGGCTCCTCCTCCTCTTCACCCTACTAGCATCCACTAACTGTAGAGGCTCCTCCTCCTCTTCACCCTACTAGCATCCACTAACTGTAGAGGCTCCTCCTCCTCCTCTTCTTCACCCTACTAGCATCCACTAACTGTAGAGGCTCCTCCTCCTCCTCTTCTTCACCCTACTAGCATCCACTAACTGCGGAGGCAGCCTCCACTTCTTCATCATCATCAATACTCATGGAATTCTCTTCACATCTTTAGTCAGATTCTCTTCAGTGTTTGTGTTCTGATGGATCTTCTTGTGTCGTCCCAGCTTCATAGAACTGGTGAAGGTCTTACCACATTCAGCACAGCTGTACGGTCTCTCTCCTGTATGAGATCTGTTGTGTATAGTGAGTTCAGAAGGGTTTCTGAAGGTTTTCTCGCAGACAGAGCAGGAGAAAGGTCTCTCTCCCGAGTGCGTCCGTAGGTGTTCTTTCAGGCGCCCTGCTTGAGAGAAACAATTCCCACACACAAAGCAACAGTGGGGTTTTTCTCCTGTGTGTAACTGCTGGTGTCTTTTCAAGGCTGAGGAGAAGCTGAACCGCTTGTCACAGTGGGGGCAGGGGTACGGTTTCTCTCCAGTGTGTACTTTCTGGTGGTCTTGCAGATGTCTTTTCTGAGTGAACTGCTTCTGGCACACAGAGCAACTGAAGGGCTTCTCTCCTGTGTGGAACCTCATGTGCAACTTGAATGCGGACAACTTCTGGCAATCTCTCCTACATATGTTACAGGTATAAGGACTCTCCCCCAAGTGGACTTTGCTGTGCGTTTTGAGGTGCGTTTTGAGGTACGACGCAATAGTGAAGCGCTTCCCACACTCAGAGCAGCAGTGTGGTTTCTCTCCCGAGTGCGTCGGGTAGTGTTCCTTCAAACGTGACAGTTGAGCGAAACCTTTCCCACACACTGTGCAAGTGTGAGGTTTCTCTTCTCTGTGTAACTTCTTGTGTCTATTCAGAGCTGTGGTTGAACCGAACATCTTGTCGCAGTCTGAGCAACCATAAGGTTTTTCAACTGAATGTACACTCTCGTGTCTTCGCAGATGTCCTTTGTGGTTGAACTGCTTCCCACACACAGAGCAGCTGTACCTCAGAGCTGTATTGTGGTTCACCTGGTATTGTTCAGTTTCTCCTGATGTTGACGGACTCTCCTCTTCCTCAGAACTCAGAGGATTGAGACAAGGAGGATCCAAGTCCAATCCAACTTCTTCTCCATCAGAATTGATCAGAACACCGAATTCCTCCTCCTCCTCATCTAGTCCTTCGTTTTTAGTATTCATCTCAGGTGTTTGGTTGTGGTTGTCAAACTCAACAGGTGGTGGTAGTCCAGGTGGTAGATGGGTCTTCTGATGTTTCCATAGGTTGTGGGAACTGGTGAAGCTCTGGCCACATTCAACGCAGCTGTAAGGTTTCTCACCTGTGTGATCTCTGTGGTGTACTTTAAGGTCTGCTGGTCTTGCAAAATTCTTCCTGCATACAGAGCAGGGGTAAGGTTTCTCTCCAGTGTGTGTCAGCAGGTGTATTTTCATGGCTCCCAAATGGGCGAACTTCATCCCACAGGTCGGGCAGTGGTAAGGTTTCTCTCCAGTGTGTGTTTTCAGATGTGCTTTCAGGTGTCCCTTCTCACGGAATTGGTTTCCACACAAAGTACAGGGGTAAGGCTTCTCTCCTGTGTGAATTCTCATGTGTTTTTGTAGCGCCGATAATTTTTGGCAGTCTTTTCCACACACTGAACAGCAGTGAGAGCTCTTAGCGGTATGGTTCTCCTGGTGATGTTCAGGTACTCCTGATGTAGAGGGACTCTCTTCAATGTCAGAACTCTGACTGGGATTATATCCTGTGTGAACATTTTTTGAATGGGTTAAACAAAGCAGCAGACAAGTCAAGAAAAAATTCCCAGGTTTTCCTGAAATCCTGGCTGGAGTATTCCGGATTTCCTGTTTATTCCCTCCTGATTCCAGGAATCTTCCAACCAGGATTTCTGAAAAACCTGGGCATTTTGGGAAAGTTAAATGAATTCAAACTCATCTCAATTTACCAAGAAGAGAAGGATCCCAGTCCATTTCTTCTCCATCAGAATTAATCAGCCCAACAACTTCCTCCTCCTCCTCCTCTTCCTCCGCCTCTTCTTCTTCATCCTCCAGTTCTTCAGTTTTAATCTTCAGTCCAAGTGTTCGGTCCTCCTCTTTAACATTAACAGTCATTCCAGCAGTTTGAGTGGAGGCTTCACTTTGGCTCTGGTCAGAAGGCAGGGACTCTGTTGGTTTGTGCCCAGCCTGGTGAGAAAATAAACGTTTATTTAGAAAAACAATTAAAACAGTTCAAATTGCCTTAAAATTACATTTTTGGTCCACCAGCCACAAAAAAAAAATTACCAGCTAAAATATTTATTTTCTGCTTAAAATGACACCAACAAAAACACAAAATAAACAGATGTGCTTCGTAATGTTTCAAAAACAACATGTATTACTGAATTCAACCACTTTGAGTCCCCTTTTAAGGGCTTGTGGTTACCGTGGTAACGGGACTCGAGTCATGTTTGTGCTTGTGAGATCGAGTCTGACGAGTAGAAGTGCTACCTTCTCTTCCCTAGCAGTTGAAACTCAAAACATTGAAAAACCAACCTAGCTTTGTCAACAAAACCATGTAAATAGCCAAGAAACACAAGGACAAAGTGACACTTCAGTAGACTTTTCTTTTCAAGTAAATTAGACCAACTTTTATACCTGTGCGCAGCGCTTCTAAAAATGAATATTTTACTCAGCTCTTCAGGTGCGCACAGCCCCCAGCAAGGCAGCGATGCAGCACGAGCTGGGAGGGGCTTTAGGAGTTGCAGTTCTTGGACTTTGTGCAATTTATTTTCCAGTTAAGAAACAAATTTGGCAGGAATAGTTTGAAAACAGCTACTGCAGCATTTCCTTTGCTATAAATGTGATCATACCTGACTAAACATGTGATCATACCTGACTATAAATGTGATCATACCCGACTATAAATGTGATCATACCTGACTATAAATGTGATCATACCTGACTATAAATGTGATCATACCTGACTATAAATGTGATCATACTTGACTATTTTTATTCACAAATCTTAGTGAAATGCTGGCACTGTGGAGCGCTGACCACCCGTCAACGTGGTGAAAAATCTACCCGCATTTGGCAGATGGCGGGTGTTAATTTTAGGCAAGGGTTTTCTCACTGTCTAGGGAGTCGGGCATACTCAAAGGTGACGACTCAATGGTGACGACTCACAGGAGACAGCATGGTGCAAACAGACTGGCTTTTATTAAGAAAAAGGCTAATTAAATCTTGGCTCTTCCAGAGCTCTACAGGGTCACACTTTAAAATGATCAAGTCAACAGGACTAGCCACAAGCTGCAGGACAGGACTAGCCACAAGCTGCAGGACAGGACTAGCCACAAGCTGCAGGACAGGACTAGCCACAAGCTGCAGGACAGGACTAGCCACAAGCTGCAGGACAGGACTAGCCACAAGCTGCAGGACAGGACTAGCCACAAGCTGCAGGACAGGACTAGCCAAACCTCAAGTGACGTGCTCTTCAGAACGCTCTTTCCCCATAGTGAGAGCTGCAGACCTTGAAGTCTATAGGGAGTCCATTAGAGGGCTGCCACACCCTCGTTAAGGGAACCGCGCTCAGCTGGTATCTAGGCTTGGCCCTGCTGCACCACAGTCATGACTAAAATGCATGTACAATGGAGAATCTCCCAATGGACAATTTTTGTAAATGTTTTATTTTACCTTTATTTAACTTTTTAGGGATAGGGGGCAGCATTTTCACTTTGGATGAATAGCGTGCCCAGAGTGAACTGCCTCCTACTCTGTCCCAGATGCTAATATTCACCTATTGAAATCCCAGTGGGATATGGATCTGTTTGCACTTCCTACAGCTTCCACTAGATGTCAACAGTCTGTAGAACGTTGAATGAAGCTTCTACTGTGATGTTGAGCCGGATGGGAGGTGTTTGAGTTAGTGGTCTGGCAGAGAGCCAGGTCCTGGTCACGCGCATTCCACATGATATCGACTTGCGTTCCATTACTTCTATAGACACAAAGAAATTCTCCGGTTGGAACGTTATTGAATATTTATGATAACAACATCCTAAAGATTGATTCTATACTTAGTTTGACAAGTTTATTCGACCGTGGCTTTTGTGGAGCGATGGGTAACGACGCTTCGTGGGTGTCAGTTGTTGATGTGTGCAGAGGGTCCATGGTTCGCGCCCGGGTCGGGGCGAGGGGACGGTTTAAAGTTATACTGTTACATTGTATAATATAATACAATAATATTAATAATAACAATAATAATATAATATATAATATAACTTTTTGAAGGTTTCGTCCGGACTTCGCCTGGACCTGGCGCGAGCGTTTGGATATGTGTACTAAACGTGCTAACATGGACATTATCGAACAAAAACAACAATTTGTTGTGGAACTAGGATTCCTGGGAGTGCATTCTGATGAAGATCAAAGGTAAGGGAATATTTATGATGTAATTTCGTATTTCTGTTGACTCCAACCAACATGGCGGAGAAATTTTGTTTCTATCTGAGCGCCATCTCAGATTATTGCATGGTTTGCTTTTTCCGTAATAAAAAAAAAAAAATCTGACACAGCGGTTGCATTAAGAACAAGTGTATCTTTAATTTGATGAAAGATACATGTTTTACATATAAGTTTATGATGAGCATTTATGTTATTTGACGTGGCTCTTTTGGAGGCATTTTTGAACATGGCACCAATGTAAACTGAGATTTTTTGATATAAATATGAACTTTATCGAACAAAACATATATGTATTGTGTAACATGAAGTCCTATGAGTGTCATCTGATGAAGATCATCAAAGGTTAGTGATTTATTTTATCTCTATTTCTGCTTTTTGTGACTCCTATCTTTGGCTGGGAAATGGCTGTGTTTTTTGGACTTGGCGGTGATCTAACATAATCATATGTTGTGTTTTCGCTGTAAAGCATTTTTTTTTTTTAAATGGGACACGATGGGTAGGTTAACAAGATGTTTATCTTTCATTTGCTGTATTGGACTTGTTAACTTCTTATGGCGGCAGCCCGACGTCGGTACACTTATGACAACAGCCAGCTCAAAGTGCAGGGCGCGAAATTCAAAAGATATTTTTTAAAAATATTTAACTTTCACACATTAACAAGTCCAATACAGCATATGAAAGGTACACATCTTGTGAATCAAGCCAACATGTCCGATTTTTAAAATGTTTTACAGGGAAGACAAAATATGTAAATCTATTAGCTAACCACGTTAGCAAAAGACACCACTTTTTTTTACTCCAACAGTTTCTTACTCCATCACTAGCTATCACAAATTCGACCAAATAAAGATATAAATAGCCACTAACCAAGAAACAACTTCATCAGATGACAGTCTGATAACATATTTATTGTATAGCATATGTTTTGTTCGAAAAATTTGCATATTTCAGGTATAAATCATAGTTTACATTTCAGCTACAATCAGAAATTGCACCGAAAGCAGCCATAATATTTACAGACACCAACGTCAAATACCTAATTACTCATCATAAAACATTTCTGAAAAATACATAGTGTACAGCAATTGAAAGACAGGCATCTTGTGATTCCAGACAATATTTCCGATTTATCAAGTGTTTTACAGCGAAAACAAAATGTAGCGTTATATTAGCTTAGCACAATAGCCAGAAACACTTGGGCGCCGGCGACTACGGCAGATATATGAAATAACATCATAAAATGGGTCTTACTTTTGCTGATCTTCCGTCAGAATGTTGGACAAGGTGTCCTTTGTACAGAACAGTCGTTGTTTGAATCTGGAACGGCAAATTTCCCTCTTCATTTAGCATGGGCACTTGCCAAGTGCTACATATTTCTCCAACGTCAACAAAGTCAGAGAACGGAACACGGCAAAACTCCCGAAAAAATTTCAATAATCTGATTAAACTATATTGAAAAAACATACTTTACGATGATATGGTCACATGTATCAAATAAAATCTAAGACGGAGAAGTTAGTCGTTCATAACGACAGCTAAAAAGAAGGCAAGTCCATGTCCTCTTTGCATGCTCCAGAAACAGGAAGTGGACGGTCACGTCAAAGAAAGAGCTTTTATTCCACCTTAGACCAAGATAAACACAATTCTTTTTCTCTCACAACCTCTTGACCAACCAGGGGAAGGTGTATGAAGTGTACGTAGCCTCTTACGTCTTATGCCCATGTATAGGCAAGAAGTTGAACAGAGCATAGATTTCTGACATTCCACTTCCTGGTCAGGAAAAGTGCTGCAGAATGAGTTCTGTTTCACTCAGAGAAATAATTCAAACGGTTTTAGAAACTAGAGAGTGTTTTCTATCCAATAGTAATAATAATATGCATATTGTACGAGCAAGAATTGAGTACGAGGCCGTTTGAAATGGGCACTATTTAACTGGCTACTCAATGCTGCCCCTTGCAGCCATAAGAAGTTAATGTGTGAAAGTTACATATTTCAAAAAAATATTTTTGAATTTCCCGCGCTGCCTTTTCAGCGGAATGTTGTCGAGGGGTTTTGGAACGTGTGTCCTAGAAAGGTTAACTAGGCAAGTCAGTTAAGAACAAATTCTTACTTCTTAATTCTTACAAATTCTTACAACGACAGCCTACCGGGGAACAGTGGGTTAACTCCCTTGTTCAGGTATAGAACGACAGATTTTTACCTTGTCCGCTCGGGGATTCGATCCAGCAAACTTTTGGTTACTGGCCCAACGCTCTAACTACTAGACTAATGCTTAGTCCAGGGCCAGTCTTAATCTGTGTCTGGGATATGGGCCTATAGAATTAAAGGTGAAAGATTGGCCCTATATGAAGGACAAAAGTTTAGCTTTATTGAGAGGACAACTGCACCCTTGGACAAATGTTTGGTTGATAGGATAATAATTTCCACCGACCTTGACCAGTATATTCTGGAAGACAGTAGCATCTTGTGGAAGTAGAATCCCACTCCCAGTAGCCTGATTAAGGCTCACAGCACCACATATCCCTGAAGAGTTACGCTGGTGTCTCAGTAGGTTCTCAGAGAGCGAGAACCTCATTCCACACCCGGAGCACTGGTACGGTTTCTCTCCAGTGTGAACTCTCTGGTGTTTCAGTAGCTTTGACTCGATGGTGAAACTCTTCCCACATTCGGTGCATTGGTACAGATTCTCCCCAGTGTGGATTCTCTGATGTTCCTTCAGCTTGGTTGAAGTGGAGAAGCTCTGCTCACAATGGAAACATTTGTAGAAGTTGACTCCAGTGTGTGATTGGGCATGTATCTTCAAGGACACCAGTTGAGCAAATCCCTTACCACATTCTCCACATTGGTACGGTGTTTCTCCGGTGTGGAGTCGTTCATGCTTCACCAGTGTCCCAGATAGAGCAAAGCGCTTGGGGCAGTAGGAGCAGCAGTAAGGTCTCTCGCCGGTGAGCACTCTCTCGTGGTTCTTCAGCTTGGCAGCAGTGGAGAAAGTCTTTTCACAGTGAGCGCAGAGAAAAGGTTTCTCCCCTGTGTGTGTCTGCTGGTGAGATTTCAGGTGCGCCAACTGAGAAAAACTCTTCCCGCACTCGGGGCAGCTATAAAGTTTCTCACCCGAGTGCAACAACTGGTGTCTCTTCAAGTCTCCCATGTGAGTAAACCTGCTCCCGCAGTCAGAGCAGGGGTACGGTTTCTCTCCACTGTGCACTTTCTGGTGCGTCTAGAGGTTTGCGGCTTGGGAGAAGCCCTTCCCACACACCATACACTCGTAAGGCTTCTCTCCTGTGTGTGTTCTCTGGTGTAGCATTAGTTTATAGGAGCTGGATAGTTCTTTTCCACACGTTGAACAGATGTGAGGGCCCAGAGCTTTGTTGCTCTCCTGGTGTTGGTCAGGTTCTGCTAATGTAGAGGGACTCTCCTCACTGTCAGAGGAATGGTCAGGTCTCTCTGCTGTGGTAAAGAGGTGGTATGGATAAGTAAACACCTTAAATATGTGAAAATTTGAGATTCTGCCAATAATATAGATGTTTCTTCATTTGGGTAATTGGAAATAAATAAAGTAAACTTGAATGTGTAGGCTAACCCATACCTTCATAAATTAACCTTTGAACTCACCAAAAGCAGGATCTTCCTCCTCTTCTTTGACTTTGACATCCAGTACTAGACTGAGACCAGACTCCTCTACAGCTGTGGGTTCAACCTGGTTGTTTTGGTCAACACAAGCCTAGGATTAATAATCAGACAACTCATTCAATATAATATTCAACAGCAGCATTAATCTTAGTTATATTGTTGTAAGGGCCTTAACCTCTCTTGGGTATGGGGCAGTATTTTCACCTCCGGATGAAAAGCGTGCCCAAATTAAACTGCCTGTTACTCAGGCCCAGAAGCCCAGAAGCTAGGATATGCATATAATTAGTATATTTGGATAGAAAACACTCTAAAGTTTCTAAAACTGTATAACAGAACTGATATGGCAGGCGAAAACCCGAGGAAAATCCAACCAGGAAGTACTATTATTTTGAAAGGCTGTTTTTCCATTGAAAGCCTATCCACCATACAAAGACTTAGGACTCAATTCATCTGGCCAGTCTTTAGGCATTGTTTCAGGCTTTTACTCTGAAAAATGAGGGAGATACAGCACTTTCAACGAGTGGACAATGGAAATTTCCAGACATGAGGCAAGCACATGATCGGGAGTGCGCATTTCTTGTTTCTCTTTTTCTATTGACGAAGCTTTTGTCCGGTTGAAATATTATTGATTATTTACGACAAAACAACCTGAGGATTGATTTTAAACATCGTTTGACATGTTTCTACAAACTTTTATTGTACTTTTTAAAAACTTTTCGTCTGGACTTAGTGCCCGCGCATTGTGCCTTTTGATTACTGATCTAAACGCACCAACAAAACTGAGATTTACAAACATTTATTGTCTAACATGGAGACCTGGGAGTGCCACCAGATGAAGATCATCAAAGGTAAGTGATTAATTTTAACGCTATTTCTGACTTGTGTGACACCTCTCCTTGGTTGTAAAATGGCTGTATGGTTTTCTGTGGCTAGGCGCTGACCTAACATAATCGCATGGTGTGCTTTTGCCGTAAAGCCTTTTTGAAATCAGACACAGCGGCTGGATTAACAAGACGTTTATCTTTAATCCTATGTATAAAACTTGTATTTTTCATCAATGTTTATGATGAGTATTTCTGTAATTTGATGTGGCTCTGAAATTTCACCGGATGTTTGTTTGAGACAATGAATACTGTACATAACGCGCAAATTTCAACTGAGGTTTTTGACATAAAGATTAACTTTATCGAACAAAACACACATTTATTGTGTAACATGAAGTCCTGTGAGTACCATCTGATGAAGATCATCAAAGGTTAGTGATTAATTTAATCGCTATTTCTGACTTTTGTGAGCCCTCCCCTTGGCTGGAAAATGGCTGTATGGTTTTCTGTGACTAGGCGCTGACCTAACATAATCGTATGGTGTGCTTTTGCCGTAAAGCACTTTTTGAAATCGGACTTTGTGGTTGGATTTATACGAATTTTATCTTATCTTTAAAATGGTGTATAATACTTGTATGTTTGTGGAATTTTAATTATGGGATTTCTGTTGTTTTGAATTTGGCGCCCTGCAATTTCACTTGCTGTTGTCGAGGTGGGACGCTACCAACACACTGGTGCCAGACAGGTTAATGACTGGTTTGAGGGTGCAAAATTCCAGTAACTTTCTTAAAAATTCCCAGGTTTTCCAGAAATACAGGTTGGAAGATTCCTGGAATCAGAAGAAAATAAGCAGGAAATCTGTAATCCAGCAACACGGACTTCTAGAAAAACCTTTTTAAGAAAGAAAATAAATGCAAAATTGCACTGGATGCACCATAGAAACCTACCTTATTGGTACCATCCACAGAGGTCACCTCCTGCTGCTGTGACCTACTCTGTATACCTTCATGGATACGACGACGGTGACTAGTTCTATTCGTTGACGAGGAGAAACTCTTCCCGCAGTCGGAGCACTGGAATGGTTTCTCTCCGGTGTGAACCCTCTGGTGTCTTTTAAGGAGTGACGAAGATGAGAACCTCTTCTCGCACTGAGAGCAGTGGTACGGTTTCTCTCCGGTGTGCTGGCGCATGTGTATCTTTAAGGTCCATGGCTGAGTGAATTCCTTCCCACATTCTGAGCAGCTGTACGGCTTGGCGGTACTATTCGCTTCGCTAATATGGGATTGCTCATGTCTTGTTAAAGAGCTTGGGAAAACAAAGGTCTTTTTGCAGGTGGAACACTGGTAAGGTCTCTCCCCAGTGTGCATCCTCTGGTGCATCTTGAGCTCTGCTGCAGAGTTGCAGCCCCTCTCACACTCAGAGCATGGGAAAGGTTTCTTCATGCTGAGTCTCTGCTTCTCTCCGGCGTGCGTCATCATGTGGACCTTCAAGTGCCACATACGTGAGAAACTCTTCCCACACACAGAGCAGTGGCAAGGTTTCTCTCCGGTGTGTGTCCGATGGTGTAGTTTTAACTCTCCTTGGCTGACAAACCTCTTCCAACAGTCCTTTTCCGGGCAGGTGTACGGTTTCTCTCCTGTGTGCAACCTCTCATGTGTTTTGAGGGTCCCTGTATCACTGAATCGCTTCCCGCACACAGAGCAAGGATATGGTTTCTCTCCTGTGTGTGTTCTCAGATGTGTCTGTAGTTTTGATGGGTGAGGAAACTCTTTCCCACACTCCGGGCAGCGGTAAAAAGTCTTCTTAGCGGTGTGACTCTCCTGGTGTTGTTCAGCTACTCCTGATGCCTCATCACTAGAGCTGGGGTTAGGACTCTCTCCTGTTACAACAGTAAGGATAAAACAAGTTATGGTGCGTCCCAGATTTCCTATATAGTGCACTACTTTTGACCTGGACCCTGGTCAAGGGTAGTGCACTATACAGGAACTAGGGTATCATAATCTACTGTAACGTTCTATGGTCATGTATTAACCAAATAAATCATCTCCTCGAGGGGCACTAAAGTATCGTCAGTGGGATTGAAAGTATTGTCCATCTGTAGGTAGGAGGCTGTGGGTAGGGGGGTGTGGGTAGGGTGATGTGGGTAGGGTGATGTGGGTAGGGTGGTGTGGGTAGGGTGGTGTGGGTAAGGTGATGTGGGTAGGGTGATGTGGGTAGGAGGGTTGTGGGTAGGAGGGTTGTGGGTAGGAGGGTTGTGGGTAGGAGGCTGTGGGTAGGAGGCTGTGGGTAGGAGATGAATGCATGTCGATGAAAGTTGTCATCACGTTGATTTAAAATCGCCCCGGCAACAAGGAAAGCAGGTCCGGGACCAGGCTAATTAATTGCCACATGGGACAATAAAGCTGGAATCCTTAATGGTGAAACTAACACGTTCCTTTAATATTACAAGAAAGACGTTACTGTAAACGACCAACACTGTTCTTCCCCCTCAGACATCATTACAACACTGTTCTTTCCCCCTCAGACATCATTACAACACTGTTCTTTCCCCCTCAGACATCATTACAACACTGTCCTTTCCCCCTCAGACATCATTACAACACTGTTCTTTCCCCCCTCAGACATCATTACAACACTGTTCTTTCCCCCCTCAGACATCATTACAACACTGTTCTTTCCCTCCTCAGACATCATTACAACACTGTTCTTTCCCCCCTCAGACATCATTACAACACTGTTCTTTCCCCCCTCAGACATCATTACAACACTGTTCTTTCCCCCTCAGACATCATTACAACACTGTTCTTTCCCCCCTCAGACATCATTACAACACTGTTCTTTCCCCCTCAGACATCATTACAACACTGTTCTTTCCCCTCAGACATCATTACAACACTGTTCTTTCCCCCTCAGACATCATTACAACACTGTTCTTTCCCCCTCAGACATCATTACAACACTGTTCTTTCCCCCTCAGACATCATTACAACACTGTTCTTTCCCCCTCAGACATCATTACAACACTGTTCTTTCCCCCCTCAGACATCATTACAACACTGTTCTTTCCCCCTCAGACATCATTACAACACTGTTCTTTCCCCCCTCAGACATCATTACAACACTGTTCTTTCCCCCTCAGACATCATTACAACACTGTTCTTTCCCCTCAGACATCATTACAACACTGTTCTTTCCCCTCAGACATCATTACAACACTGTTCTTTCCCCCTCAGACATCAATACAACACTGTTCTTTCCCCCTCAGACATCATTACAACACTGTTCTTTCCCCTCAGACATCATTACAACACTGTTCTTTCCCCCCTCAGACGTCATTACAACACTGTTCTTTCCCCCCTCAGACATCATTACAACACTGTTCTTTCCCTCCTCAGACATCATTACAACACTGTTCTTTCCCCCCTCAGACATCATTACAACACTGTTCTTTCCCCCTCAGACATCATTACAACACTGTTCTTTCCCCCTCAGACATCATTACAACACTGTTCTTTCCCCCTCAGACATCAATACAACACTGTTCTTTCCCCCTCAGACATCATTACAACACTGTTCTTTCCCCTCAGACATCATTACAACACTGTTCTTTCCCCCCTCAGACGTCATTACAACACTGTTCTTTCCCCCCTCAGACGTCATTACAACACTGTTCTTTCCCCCTCAGACGTCATTACAACACTGTTCTTCCCCCTCAGACATCATTACAACACTGTTCTTTCCCCCTCAGACATCATTACAACACTGTTCTTTCCCCCTCAGACATCATTACAACACTGTTCTTTCCCCCCTCAGACATCATTACAACACTGTTCTTTCCCCCTCAGACATCATTACAACACTGTTCTTTCCCCCCTCAGACATCATTACAACACTGTTCTTTCCCCCTCAGACATCATTACAACACTGTTCTTTCCCCCCTCAGACATCATTACAACACTGTTCTTTCCCCCCTCAGACATCATTACAACACTGTTCTTTCCCCCCTCAGACATCATTACAACACTGTTCTTTCCCCCCTCAGACATCATTACAACACTGTTCTTTCCCCCCTCAGACATCATTACAACACTGTTCTTTCCCCCCTCAGACATCATTACAACACTGTTCTTTCCCTCTCAGACATCAATACAACACTGTTCTTTCCCCCTCAGACATCATTACAACACTGTTCTTTCCCCCTCAGACATCATTACAACACTGTTCTTTCCCCCTCAGACATCATTACAACACTGTTCTTTCCCCTTAGACATCATTACAACACTGTTCTTCCCCCCTCAGACATCATTACAACACTGTTCTTTCCCCTCAGACATCATTACAACACTGTTCTTCCCCCCTCAGACATCATTACAACACTGTTCTTTCCCCCTCAGACATCATTACAACAATGTTCTTTCCCCCTCAGACATCACTACAACACTGTTCTTTCCCCTCAGACATCATTACAACACTGTTCTTTCCCCCTCAGACATCATTACAACACTGTTCTTTCCCCCTCAGACATCATTACAACACTGTTCTTTCCCCTCAGACATCATTACAACACTGTTCTTTCCCCTCAGACATCATTACAACACTGTTCTTTCCCCCTCAGACATCATTACAACACTGTTCTTTCCCCCTCAGACATCATTACAACACTGTTCTTTCCCCCTCAGACATCAATACAACACTGTTCTTTCCCCCTCAGACATCATTACAACACTGTTCTTTCCCCCCTCAGACATCATTACAACACTGTTCTTTCCCCCCTCAGACATCATTACAACACTGTTCTTTCCCCCTCAGACATCATTACAACACTGTTCTTTCCCCCCTCAGACATCATTACAACACTGTTCTTTCCCCCTCAGACATCATTACAACACTGTTCTTTCCCCTCAGACATCATTACAACACTGTTCTTTCCCCTCAGACATCATTACAACACTGTTCTTTCCCCCTCAGACATCAATACAACACTGTTCTTTCCCCCTCAGACATCATTACAACACTGTTCTTTCCCCTCAGACATCATTACAACACTGTTCTTTCCCCCTCAGACGTCACGTCATTACAACACTGTTCTTTCCCCCCTCAGACATCATTACAACACTGTTCTTTCCCTCCTCAGACATCATTACAACACTGTTCTTTCCCCCCTCAGACATCATTACAACACTGTTCTTTCCCCCTCAGACATCATTACAACACTGTTCTTTCCCCCTCAGACATCATTACAACACTGTTCTTTCCCCCTCAGACATCAATACAACAATGTTCTTTCCCCCTCAGACATCACTACAACACTGTTCTTTCCCCTCAGACATCATTACAACACTGTTCTTTCCCCCTCAGACATCATTACAACACTGTTCTTTTCCCCTCAGACATCATTACAACACTGTTCTTTTCCCCTCAGACATCATTACAACACTGTTCTTTCCCCCTCAGACATCATTACAACACTGTTCTTTCCCCCTCAGACATCATTACAACACTGTTCTTTCCCCCTCAGACATCATTACAACACTGTTCTTTCCCCCTCAGACATCATTACAACACTGTTCTTTCCCCCTCAGACATCATTACAACACTGTTCTTTCCCCCTCAGACATCATTACAACACTGTTCTTTCCCTCTCAGACATCATTACAACACTGTTCTTTCCCTCTCAGACATCATTACAACACTGTTCTTTCCCCCCTCAGACATCATTACAACACTGTTCTTCCCTCCTCAGACATCATTACAACACTGTTCTTTCCCCCTCAGACATCATTACAACACTGTTCTTCCCCCTCAGACATCATTACAACACTGTTCTTCCCCCTCAGACATCATTACAACACTGTTCTTTCCCCCTCAGACATTACAACACTGTTCTTTCCTCCTCAGACATCATTACAACACTGTTCTTTCCCCCTCAGACATCATTACATGGGTGACAGAACAGCAGATACGGCAACAACAAAAAATACCCCGCTGCTCACATCTGTTTCATCTACAAAACATAAAAAATAACAAAGAGTCTGTGGCAAACAGTGGATCTGTTTCCTCTAACGAGGATTCCATCTTTAAAGACTCATCAAGGCAAACAGTGGATCTGTTTCCCCTAATGAGGATTCCATCTTTAAAGACTCATCAAGGCAAACAGTGGATCTGTTTCCTCTAACGAGGATTCCATCTTTAAAGACTCATCAAGGCAAACAGTGGATCTGTTTCCCCTAATGAGGATTCCATCTTTAAAGACTCATCAAGGCAAACAGTGGATCTGTTTCCCCTAATGAGGATTCCATCTTTAAAGACTCATCAAGGCAAACAGTGGATCTGTTTCCTCTAACGAGGATTCCATCTTTAAAGACTCATCGAGGCAAACAGTGGATCTGTTTCCTCTAACGAGGATTCCATCTTTAAAGACTCATCAAGGCAAACAGTGGATCTGTTTCCTCTAACGAGGATTCCATCTTTAAAGACTCATCAAGGCAAACAGTGGATCTGTTTCCCCTAATGAGGATTCCATCTTTAAAGACTCATCAAGGCAAACAGTGGATCTGTTTCCTCTAACGAGGATTCCATCTTTAAAGACTCATCAAGGCAAACAGTGGATCTGTTTCCCCTAATGAGGATTCCATCTTTAAAGACTCATCGAGGCAAACAGTGGATCTGTTTCCCCTAATGAGGATTCCATCTTTAAAGACTCATCGAGGCAAACAGTGGATCTGTTTCCTCTAACGAGGATTCCATCTTTAAAGACTCATCAAGGCAAACAGTGGATCTGTTTCCTCTAACGAGGATTCCATCTTTAAAGACTCATCAAATTGAACTGCCCTTTTGAGAGAACCATTTTCTAGTGAACATTTTCAGTTGGCTACTTACCTGTATAATTAAAACTCCACTCCTCTAAATCTTCTTCCTCCTCCTCCTCTTTGACTACGATGTTAAATCTAGGTATTTCACTGAAGCCGTCAAGGCCTCCAGGGTAACCCTGCCCCTGTGGTGTGTAGTCCCGGTCACCGTGGTTACCGTCAGGACCTAGTGACGGTGTTGGTTGGGGTTCAGTGGAGCAGGATGGCGATGGCCCACCAAAGTCCTGGAATACAGAATCAAATCAAATTGTATTTAAAGCACATTTTAAAAAATCGCAACACTTTGGACCAGGTCTCTCTTGGAAAAGAGATGTTATCTCAATGAGAAAAAACCTGTATGAATAAAGGTAAAATAAATAAACTTTATAGTAAAACAAACAGTCAGTGCCACTTGTCAGTTAAAAAACGACATCATCATTTAAGAACCACCTTCTTCTGACACATTAGCCTGCTGTGGGTTTACAAGCCTTTCTGAAAGGGATTCTACGGTGACCCTTGACCCTATTCACACACATTAGCCTGCTGTGGGTTTACAAGCCTTTCTGAAAGGGATTCTACGGTGACCCTTGACCCTATTCACACACATTAGCCTGCTGTGGGTTTACAAGCCTGTCTGAAAGATATTCTACGGTGACCCTTGACCCTATTCACACACATTAGCCTGCTGTGGGTTTACAAGCCTGTCTGAAAGATATTCTACGGTGACCCTTGACCCTATTCACACACATTAGCCTGCTGTGGGTTTACAAGCCTGTCTGAAAGATATTCTACGGTGACCCTTGACCCTATTCACACACATTAGCCTGCTGTGGGTTTACAAGCCTGTCTGAAAGATATTCTACGGTGACCCTTGACCCTATTCACACACATTAGCCTGCTGTGGGTTTACAAGTACAAGCCTGTCTGAAAGGGATTCTACGGTGACCCTTGACCCTATTCACACACATTAGCCTGCTGTGGGTTTACAAGTACAAGCCTTGTTTTGTTTTGTGTGAAAACATGGTCGGAAGGCAGTGACGGCGCTTGGGATATTTTTCAGCCTTCTACGAGGACCAAATCTGAAGTGTGGTCGTATTTTGGGTTTTACAAGAGTGCCGAGGGAAACGTAATCTAAGATGGTCTGCAGAACATGCAACAAAGCACGTGGTTTTCTGCAACTACTGACCCCTGGACCAGTGAAAGCGGGGTGGTCAACCCTACATCGGCTTCCCTATCCATTACCTCACCCCAGACTGGCAACTGGAATCAAACTGCCTGGAAACACAGTTCTTCCCAGAAGATCACTCGGCTCACAAAATCAGAGTTTTTTGAGAATATGCTGGAAGAGTGGGGGGGGGGGGGGGGGGGATCAACAAGAAAGACCTGGTCTGCATTACCACAGACAACGCACCCAACATGCACAAATTGGTCTCCACGGAAAAATTCTGGCCTGGTTTAGAGCTTATCTGTCGGAAAGATAGTTTGTCTCTGTGGATGGTTTGTCCTCTGACAAATCAACTGTAAATTTTGGTGTTCCTCAAGGTTCGGTTTTAGGACCACTATTGTTTTCACTATATATTTTACCTCTTGGTGATGTCATTCGGAAACATAATGTTAACTTTCACTGCTATGCAGACGACACACAGCTGTACATTTTGATGAAACATGGTGAAGAACCAAAATTGCTCTCCCTGGAAGCCTGTGTTTCAGACATAAGTCGATGGCGGCAAATGGTTTACTTTTAAACGTGAACAAAACAGAGATGCTAGTTCTCTGTCCCAAGAAACAAAGAAATCTTCTGTTGGATCTGACAATTAATCTTGATGGTTGTACAGTCGTCTCAAATAAAACTGAAGGACCTCGGCGTTACTCTGGACCCTGATCTCTCTTTTGACGAACATATCAAGACTGTTTCAAGGACAGCTTTTTTCCATCTACGTAACACTGCAAAAATCAGAAACTTTCTGTCCAAAAATGATGCAGGAAAATGTATCCATGCTTTTTTCACTTCTAGATTAGACTACTGCAATGCTCTACTTTCTGGCTACCCGGATAAAGCACGAAATGAACTTCAGTTAGTGCTAAACACGGCTGCAAGAATATTGACTAGAACCCAAAAGTTTGATCATAATACTCTAGTGCTAGCCTCTCTACACTGGCTTCCTGGTAAGGCAAGGGCTGATTACAAGGTTTTACTGTTAACCTACAAAGCATTACATCGGCTTGCTCCTACCTATCTTTCTGACTTGGTCCTGCCGTACATACGTACACGTACGCTACGGTCACAAGCCTCATTATTGTCCCTAGAATTTATATTTCTTATTGTCCCTAGAACAGCTGGAGGCAGGGCTTTCTCCTATAGAGCTCCATTTTTATGGAATGGTCTGCCTACCCATGTGAGAGACGCAGACTCGGTCTCAACCTTTAAGTCTTTACTGAAGACTCATCTCTTCAGTAGGTCCTATGATTGAGTGTAGTCTGGCCCAGGGGTGTGAAGTTGAACGGAAAGGCACTGGAGCCACGAACCGCCCTTGCCGTCTCTGCCTGGCCAGTTCCCCTCTCTTCACTGGGATTCTCTGCCTCTAACCCTATTACGGGGGCTGAGTCACTGGTGCTCTTCCATGTTATCCCTAGGAGTGGTGCGTCACTTGAGTGGGTTGAGTCACTGACGTGATCTTCCTGTCCGGTTGGCGCCCCCTCGGGTTTGTTTCCGTGGGGGAGATCTTTGTGGGCTATACTCTGCCTTGTCTCAGGGTAGTAAATTGGTGGTTTGAAGATATCCCTCTAGTGGTGTGGGGGCTGTGCTTTGGCAAAGTGGGCGGGGTTATATCCTGCCTGGTTGGCCCTGTCCGGGGGGTATCGTCGAACAGGGCCACAGTGTCTCCCGACACCTCCTGTCTCAGCCTACAGTATTTATGCTGTAATAGTCTACGTGCTAGGGTCAGTCTGGTGTAATTCTCCTGTCTTATCCGGTGTCCTGTGTGAATTTAAGCACGCTCCCTCTAATTCTCTCTGAATTTCTTCTCTCGGAGGACCTGAGCCCTAGGACCATGCCTCAGGACTACCTGGCCCGAGGACTTCTCTCCACGTTTCTTCCGTGGTTCCTGCTGTTCTAGGGAGTTGTTCCTAGCCACCGTGCTTCTACATCTGCATTGCTTGCTGTTTGGGGTTTTAGGCTGGGTTTCTGTACAGCACTTCGTGACATCATCGGCTGACGTAAAAAGGGCTTTATAAAATACATTTGATTGATTTTACAATTTGAAAGTAGTCAACTGGGTGGGACTTCCTGTGGTTTAAAGAAGGATCACATAATTCCATCCAGGTAGGCAGGAGGGACCTGCCAATGAATTATACTCATGAGCAAACATACCATAACAGCAGGCCAACCATGGCTTTATAACTGTTTAAATAACACACAGTACGCACCCTTTCAGTTTGTTTACCAACTCATACAAGTAGTAGTAAATTGGACTACTTCAAAATGGAGATGGCCTCAATGGTGCTGCCCGTGCGCTCAGAGACGCCTTAATGAGACAGATACAACGCTGCCATCTTTAGACATCTCTATACTCCTACCAACACAGAGACCGGTTAGATCTGGTTCAGGGCATCGGAGCTGAATTCCACAAAGCCCGGTCTCTGCTCAACTCCGTTGGTGGAGTTCATCAGAAACTTCCTTCACCATGGAGTTGAGTTTAGTAACCTAGCTAGGTCAGGGAGAGATCTGTAGACCAACCAACAGCAATAACAAGGCATTCCACTAGTACTGAGCAATTCACCAAAATGTCTGTTATTCTTCATTTTTTAAACAACTAATTGACCAACGTTTAATTTCTTTCTGTGAGCTCAATGGGCACATTGCAGTTTCTCTAGAGTTACACCAGATCCGGCCTGAACTGTGAGATGTAGTAGGGAGTTGAAGTTTCCAACAAGCGAATATTCCACATAATTACGTTTTATGCGCTAAACTAACTACAATGACCATAATCTATTGTGCATCTATTTGTCTGGTCTGTGTTTCTTTTATGCCTGCTACAGCATGATTTGAGAGGTATCGCTACCTGAAAATACATGATCTAAGTGATTGATAGTTGCATGGGGAGGCAGGTAGCCTTGTTGTTAGAGCTTTGGGCCAGTAACCGAAAGGTTGCTGAATGGAATCCCTGAGCTGACAAGGGGAAAAAAATCTGTCTTTCTGCCCCTGACATGGTGGATGTTGATTAAGGCAGCCCCCCCGGTACCTCTCTGATTCAGATGGTTTGGGTTAAATGTAGAAGACACATTTCAGTTAAGGCATTCAGTTGTACAACTGACTAGGTATCCCCTTTCCCTATTCAGCAGTCATTAAAGTATGCCTTATTTACTTTAAATTAATACTGATGACTAGGCATGAAATGAAAGTCATAAAATAAAACAAATGTAATATATATTAACTGAAATATTTTATTAGAGTAAATTAATGGTTAATAGGTGAAACGCTGTAATTGGCATTCACTACCATCATGGGACTTTTATTAATAGTTGTATCCTGTGCATTCAACCCCAATAATCGAAAACGAAAAGTTTTTATTTTTCTGAATCTAACAGACCTCAAAAATAACTAATCGTTCAGCACAGCGGGGATTGGTCGTGTTCGTGTGTAAGCCAAGGATATGTCGGGAGAAGAGTGGAGAATGCTAAAGGCTAATTACTATTCTGCCGAAGTGTACTTGGTTTACACAAGATCAATCCCCGCTACTGATAGCTAACGCTAGCTATCTCCATCCAACCACTAATATTGTGCTAACACCAATCCGATGCTTGTTTTAAATCTGGGAGTGTACACTTTGGGAAAAGGGTGGAGAAACGGGACGCAACTAGCTAGCTAGCTAGAGAACGTTTCGTTTGCTAGCAACCAAAGTCATGGTTCTCACCTCATCCATCTTGAATCCTTCAGGAATGGTTGAAGCAGCTAGCTAAATGCTGTAGCGGAAAATGAATTTCTGAAATCGTCCACGTCCTTCCTCTGAAATTAAATGTTCACCACGAGGTCACGTTAGCTAGTTAACTAGCGAATTAAATAGCCTCGCTACTAGTAGCACTTGCCATTACAATTTGACAAAGGTTAGTTAGCTAGGCTAACGGCAGCCAGGAAGCTAGCTAACTGCTTTGCTAAACAAGATTACAAAACTATAAAAATAGTAGTTGGAAATATTGCCTGCTCCGTGTTTACAGTTCGAGTTTGGCAACGTCACAGCATATTTTTCAACCGTATCATTGTGATATTTGACGAATTTTCAACAAAATTACGTGGACAGCTAATCCAGACTGCTGGCTAGCTACATCAGTGTCTTTCTGCTTCCGGTCGAACTTCCGGTTAGGATTATCTTCTACTGTGGACTCTGCTATACCGCCACCACCAGTTCAGGAGCACATTGCAGTGGTGTTTTACAAAATGTATACTTTAATTTCTTAATCCAAATAATGTTATTTTAATAATACTGAGTTGACTGTTATTGATATTTCATATGCAGAGCTCCTGAGGCATCAACTAAATGGGTAATACACAGAGTGGAAGAGGAGAGGTCCAGTGGCTACATGGCTCTGGATAAGAGCGTCTGCTAAATGACTAAAATGTAAATGTATTGTAAATCCTAGTAATATACTTCTGACGAGGGGTAACCAACCCTTCTCACGCATCGCTATTGGAGAAAAGCAACGAGTAGTAACAACTTTTACAAGTTGTAGATCACAAATTCTTCCTCTTAATACAATTAATCAATTAATGGTCTTAATATTTCGGTTCCGCTTCCTGGACCATGAAACACATTTTCTGAAGCCTGTTTTGGTGGGTGGGCCTTAGAATTTACTTCCATGAAAATTTGACCATTGGAATTTACTTTCTGGATTGAAATCGCTATGAAAGCGACGGCAAAGATTATGGATATACTGACAGGACATGTCTCTCATTTGGGAGTCGTTGTCCACAAAATCGGCACGGCGGGCTGTCAAGCTTCGGTCTATCCTTTCTTTGGATTGGTGGATACATCTCATCTCATTATTGTAATCCAGTTTTGAATATTCAATGAGGGTTGTTGACGTCAACCGCCGTTATACAATGGGGAGAGATGCTATGCCCCATTCATGAATATGCATAGCCATCATGAGACAACGCGGATTTAAAGTGTTTTTTTCTTAAAGATGCGGGGATGTCACGTGTCCTACTTATATAAGTACACTCGTAACAACTTAAGCTTTACGAAACGTCTATTAGATCAAATAAACCTCAGGTAGCAAATCATTTTTTGTTGTTGAACAAATCCGACACTCTCTTTGACCTCCATACAAAACTCCTTGCTTGGTGGGCGGAACAACGCCACCTGCTGGAGGGAGAAAGATTTTCCGCCGAGTTGGACACTCCCTTCTTCCTTTTCCTCTGGTGATGGCCACTTCCACGTTACTTCTGGGTCGTGTCCCATAATCTCTTGAATGGGCTTCAAGATTATATGATCAAATTCATGAAAACGCAGTCATTTAAGATATATACATTTGCTCATAACCGTAGCCTTTTATCAAAAATATTTGACGCTCAGAAACGAACACCCATCTCCTAAAGTTAAAACATTTGAACTACAACTCCTGCAGCCTTGTTACCATGCTGGAGCGTGGTAACAAGATCATGCTGGGTTTTCTCACTGAACCTTTCCAGCCAGTAGTTTTTTGTAGACCTGCAAACCAGACTGTATATAATAAGGACGAAGCCATCAGTGGCGTCACCCCATTGTTTCCTATGTGAAGTCTCAGTGGCGTCACCCCATTGTTTCCTATGTGAAGTCTCAGTGGCGTCACCCCATTGTTTCCTATGTGAAGTCTCAGTGGCGTCACCCCATTGTTTCCTATGTGAAGTCTCAGTGGCGTCACCCCATTGTTTCCTATGTGAAGTCTGTGGCGTCACCCCATTGTTTCCTAGGTGAAGTCTCAGTGGCGTCACCCCATTGTTTCCTATGTGAAGTCTCAGTGGCGTCACCCCATTGTTTCCTATGTGAAGTCTCAGTGGCGTCACCCCATTGTTTCCTATGTGAAGTCTCAGTGGCAGCACCCCATTGTTTCCTATGTGAAGTCTCAGTGGCGTCACCCCATTGTTTCCTATGTGAAGTCTCAGTGGCAGCACCCCATTGTTTCCTATGTGAAGTCTCAGTGGAGCATTTGAAGATCAGGAAGTGTCATTTCAGCATGTCGCCATCTTGCTACATGGAGGTTTTGGAAACATGGCATGCAGTTTGAGCTACTCCAGGAAGTGAAACATCACATGCAGTTTGAGCTACTCCAGGAAGTGAAACATCACATGCAGTTTGAGCTACTCCAGGAAGTGAAACATCACATGCAGTTTGAGCTACTCCAGCAAGTGAAACATCACATGCAGTTTGAGCTACTCCAGCAAGTAAAACATCACATGCAGTTTGAGCTACTCCAGGAAGTAAAACATCACATGCAGCTTGAGCTACTCCAGGAAGTGAAACATTACAAACATCACATGCAGTTTGAGCTACTCCAGGAAGTGAAACATCACATGCAGTTTGAGCTACTCCAGCAAGTGAAACATCACATGCAGCTTGAGCTACTCCAGGAAGTAAAACATCACATGCAGCTTGAGCTACTCCAGGAAGTAAAACATCACATGCAGTTTGAGCTACTCCAGGAAGTGAAACATCACATGCAGTTTGAGCTACTCCAGGAATTGATACATCACATGCAGTTTGAGCTACTCCAGGAAGTGAAACATCAGATGCAGTTTGAGCTACTCCAGGAAGGAAAACATCACATGCAGTTTGAGCTACTCCAGGAATTAAAACATCACATGCAGTTTGAGCTACTCCAGGAAGTGAAACATCACATGCAGTTTGAGCTACTCCAGGAAGTAAAACATCACATGCAGTTTGAGCTACTCCAGGAAGTAAAACATCACATGCAGTTTGAGCTACTCCAGGAAGTGAAGTTGCAGCCTCAGTGCTGCTCCCTTTCATTGAGTATCTCAAGTTGAAGGCCGACTAGGTCACTGTTGGCTGCAAATTATCCTTATAACTTCTAATGTGTGTGATTTTAAAATAATCGGTTCAAGGACATACGTTGTTTGGGGGCAGCAGGTAGCCTAGTGGTTAGAGCGTTGGACTAGTAACCAAAAGGTTGCAAGATCTAATCCCTGAGCTGACAAGGTAAAAATCTGTTGTTATGCCCCTGAACAAGGCCGTTAACCCATTGTTCCTAGGCCGTCATTGAAAATAAGAATTTGTTCTTAACTGACTTGCCTTGTTAAAGGTAAAATAAAAAATACTTCTGGTGAAATAGAAGCAAGTATTGGTCACATTGTGTACTGAAAAAATAATGATATCAACCAATATTGACCATGAAGTTTGCCATACTCCCATTGATTATAATGGGGGAATCCAACTTTCTGAAAACATTCCCTCAGTACCCTTGATATCCTAAATGAGAGAAGGCAGCTTGTTCTCCCCTGCTGCAAACTCTCGAAAGATAGATATATACAGCTGTTGGGAGTTGTAGTTTATGTGTGTAGTTCTAATGAAACGTAACTTTTCGGCTTCGTGCTCCTTCTTGGGAATCAAATAAGTTGAAAACCGATATGGTAAGTACATTCATATGAAAACACATACATTTTACTATGCAGTACCAGTCAAAAGTTTGGACACATCTACTCATTCAAGAGTTTCTTTCTATTTTCTACATTGTAGAATTTGTGAAGACATCAAAACTATGAAATAACACATATGGAATCATGTAGTAATCAAAAAAGTGTTAAATAAATCAAAATGTATTTTTTATTTTTCAAAGTAGCCATCCTTTGCCTTGATGACAGCTTTGCACACTCTTGGCATTCTCTCAACCAGCTTCACAGTGCAGTGGTGTGGTGTAAAGCAGTGGTGTAAAGTACTTAAGTAAAAATACTTTAAAGTACTACCTATACATTTTCCCTGACACCCTAAAGTACTCGTTACATTTTGAATGTTTAGCAGGACAGGAAAATGGTCTAATTCACACACTTATCAAGAGAACATCCCTGGTCATCCATACTGCCTCTGATCTGGCTGACTCACTAAACACACGTTCCGTTTGTAAATTATGTCTGAGTGTTGGAGCGTGCCCCTGGCCATCTGTAAATAAAACAAAAAAACAAGAAAATTGTCCCATCTGGTTTGCTTAATACCAAGAAGTTTAAATTATTTATACTTTTGATACTTAAGTATATTTAAAATCAAATACTTTTAGACTTTTATTCAAGTAGTATTTTACTGGTTGACTTTCACTTGAGTCATTTTCTATTAAGGTATTGTTACTTTTACTCAAGTATGACAATTGGGTACTTTTTCCACCACTGGTCACCTGGAATGCATTTCATTTAGTAATACAGGAAATTACCACGACAACACTCTTGGCATTCTCTCAACCAGCTTCATTAGGTAGTCACCTGGAATGCATTTCAAGTAACAGGTGTTCCTTGTTCAAAGTAAATTTGTGGAATTTCTTTCCTTCTTAATGTGTTTGAGCCCATCAGTTGTGTTGTGACAAGGTAGGGGTGGTATACAGAAGACAGCCCTATTTGGTAAAAGACCAAGTCCATATTATGGCAAGAACAGCTCAAAATAGCAAAGAGAAACAACAGTCAATCATTACTTTAAGACACGAAGATCAGTCAATCCGTAAAATGTAAATAACTTTGAAAAGTTTCTTCAAATGCAGTCGCAAAAACCATCAAGCGCTATGATGAAACTGGCTCTCATTTGTTTTTCAACAGGACAATGACCCAAAACACTCCTCCAGCCTGTATAAGGGCTATTTGATCAAGAAGGAGAGTGATGGAGTGCTGCATCAGATGACCTGGCCTCCACAATCACCTGACCTCAACCCAATTGAGATGGTTAGGGATGAGTTGGACCACAGAGTGAAGGAAAAGCAGCCAACAAGTGCTCAGCATATGTGGGAACTCCTTCAAGACTGTTGGGAAAAAAGCATTACTCATGAAGCTGGTTGAGAGAATACCAAGAGTGTGCAAAGCTGTCATCAAGGCAAAGGGTGGCTACTTTGAAGAATCTCAATTATATTTTTGTTGAAATATTGATTTGTTAAACACTTTTGGTTACTACATGATATCATGTGCTATTTCATAGTGTTGATGTCTTCACTATTGTTCTACAATGTAGTAAATAGTACAAAATAATGAAAAACCCTTGAATGAGTAGGTGTGTCCAAACTTTTGCCTGGTACTTTATATCTTAAATGAATTTGAAGATGACAATTTGGAGCCCATTAGCCTACAAAACCAGAACCCAGAAGTTAAAATGACACGTCACTTTCATAGGGTATCGAAATTGACCCCAACCCTGCTGTGCCATCTATATTATCCTCCATACCAGGTAACTAAGGTGTATCTTTAACACACCTGAGGCAACTCTGTCAATGACATTTGCTTACTGTGTATCGCAAATGAAAGGACCAATCAAAGTCATTATTTACTTGGTTCTTTATGTTTCTACACAACACTACAGATAACGTTCATAATATTTAGCCGTCTTTGTTGAGTGTAAACATCTAAATAAACGAGTGCTTCTTGTAAACGTACACCAGCGTTCTTCCAGGAAGCACAGTGCATTCAGAAAGTATTCAGACCCCTTGACTTTTTACACATTCTGTTACGTTACAACCTTTTTCTAAAATGGATTAAATAAAAAAATCCTCATCAATCTCCACACAATAACAACACAACAACACTATACCCCATAACGACACTATACCCCACAACGACAGAGCTGAAACAGGTTTTTAGACACGCTGGCAATTTTTTTGTTGGCAAAAAAAACAAAACAGAAATATCTTATTTAAATAAGTATTCAGACCCTTTGATCATCCTTGAGATGTATTTACAACTTGATTGGAGTCCACCTGGGGTAAATTCAATTGACTGGACATGATTTGTAAAGGCACACACCTGTCTGTATAAAAGGTCCCACAGTTGACAGTGCATGTCAGAGCAAAAACCAAGCCATGAGGTCGAACAAATTGTCCGTAGAGCTCCGAGACAGGATTGTGTTGAGGCACAGATCTGGGGAAGGGTACCAAAACATTTCTGAAGCATTGAAGGACCCCAAGAACACAGTGGCCTCCATGATTCTTAAATGGAAGAAGTTTGGAACCACCAAGACTCTTCCTTGTGCTGGCCGCCCGGGCCAAACTGAGCAATCGGTGTTGAAGGGCCTTGAAGGGCCTCAAGGAGATGACCAAGAACCAGATGGTCACTCTGACAGAGCTCCAGAGTTCCTCTGTGGAGATGGGCAAACCTTCCAGATGGACAACCATCTTTGCAGCACTCCACCAATCAGGCCTTTATGGTAGAGTGGCCAGACGGAAGCCACTCCTCAGTAAAAGGCACACGACAGCCCGCTTGGAGTTTGCCCAAAGGCACCTAAAGGACTCAGACCATGAGAAACCATATTCTCTGGTCTGATGAAACCAAGATTGAATTATTTGGCCTGAATGCCAAGCATCACATCTGGAGGAAACCGGGCACCATACCTACGGTGAAGCATGGTGGTGGCAGCATCATGCAGTGGGGATGTTTTTCAGCGGCAGGGACTGAAAGTCTAGTCAGGATTGAGGGAAAGAAGAACAGAGAGATCCTTGATGAAAACTTACTCCAGAGCGCTCAGACCGGGGCAAAGGTTCACCTTCCAACAGGACAACGACCATAAGCACACAGCCAAGACAACGCAGGAGTGACTTCGGGACACATCTCTGAATGTCCTTGAGTGGCCCAGCCAGAGCTCGGAATTGAACACGATTGATCATCTCTGGAGAGAACTTCAAATAGCTGTGCAGCAACTCTCCCATTCCAACCTGACAGAGCTTGAGAGGATCTGCAGAGAAGAATGGCAGAAACTCTGTAAATACAGGCGTGTCATACCCAAGAAGACTCGAGGCTGTAATCGCTGCCAAAGGTGCTTCAACAAAGTACTGAGTACAGGGTCTGAATGCTTACAGCTGAAGTCGGAAGTTTACATACACTTAGGTTGGAGTCATTAAAACTAGTTTTTTAACCACTCCACAAATTTCTTGTTAACAAACTATAGTTTTGGCAAGTCAGTTAGGACATCTACTTTGTGCATGACAAGTAATTTTTCCAACAATTGTTTACAGACAGATTATTTCACTTATAATTCACTGTATTACAATTCCAATGGGTCAGAAGTTTACATACACTAAGTTGACTGTGCCTTTAAACAGCTTGGAAAATTCCAGAAAATGTCATGGCTTTAGAAGCTTCTGATAGGCTAATTGACATCATTTGAGTCAATTGGAGGTGTACCTGTGGATGTATTTAAAGGCCTACCTTCAAACTCAGTGCCTCTTTGCTTGACATCATGGGAAAATCAAAAGAAATCAGCCAAGAAATCAGCCAAGAAAGTGAGAAATTTCCAAATGCCTTAAGGTACCACGTTCATCTGTACAAACAATAGTACGCAAGTATAAACACCATGGGACCAAGCAGCCATCATACCGCTCAGGAAGGAGATGCGTTCTGTCTCCTAGAGATGAACATAGTTTGGTGCGAAAAATAACAAATCAATCCCAGAACAACAGCAAATGACCTTGTGAAGATGCTGGAGGAGTAAAACGAGTCCTATATCGACATAACCTGAAAGGCCGCTGCGCACGGAAGAAGCCACTGCTCCAAAACCGCCATAAAAAAGCCAGACTACGGTTTGCAATTGCACATGGGGACAAAGATTGTACTTTTTGGAGAACTGTCCTCTGGTCTGATGAAACAAAAATAGAACTGTTTGGCCATAATAACCATCGTTATGTTTGGCGGTAAAAGGGGGAAGCTTGCAAGCCAAAGAACACCATCCCAACCGTGAAGCACGGGGATGGCAGCATCATGTTGTGGGGTTGCTTTGCTGCAGGAGGGACTGGTGCACTTCACAAAATAGATGGCATCATGAGGACGGAAAATTATGTGGATATATTGAAGCAACATCTCAAGACCTCAGTCAGGAAGTTATAGCTTGGTTGCAAATGGGTCTTCCAAATGGACAATGACCCCAAACATACTTCCAAAGTTGTGGCAAAATGGCTTCAGGACAACAAAGTCAAGGTATTGGAGTGGCCATCACAAAGCCCTGACCTCAATCCGATAGAAAATATGTGGGCAGAACTGAAAAAGCGTGTGCGAGCAAGGAGGCCTAGGAGGAATGGGCCAAAATTCACCCAACTTATTGTGGGAAGCTTGTCGAAGACTACTCGAAACGTTTGACCCAAGTTAAACAATTTAAAGGCAATGCTACCAAATACTAATTGAGTGTATGTAAACTTCTGACCCACTGTGATGAAAGAAATAAAAGCTGAAGTAAATCATTCTCTCTACTATTATTCTGACATTTCACATTCTTAAAATAAAGTGGTGATCCTAACTGACCTAAGACAGGGAATTTTTACTTGGATTAAATGTCAGGAATTGTGAAAAATTTTGTTTAAATGTATTTGGCTAAGGTGTATGTGAACTTCCGACTTCAACTGTATGTAAATGTGACATTTCCGGGGAAAAAAGCCCCGTTTTTGCTTTGTCATTGCGGGTTATTGTGTGAATGTTGATGAGGGGGAAAAAACTATTTAATCAATTTTAAAATGAGGCTGTAATGTAACAAAATGTGCAAAAAGTCAAGGGGTCTGAATCCTTTCCGAAGGCACTGTATATATTTTACTTCAAGATGTTTAGGGTTAGTTCTTGTTTCCCCCCTTCCACCGTGCTACCGTTGACATAAGAGGATGCCTCCTCCTCTTCATCTATGATACTATTGGAGTCTTCAGTCTTGACCCCGCCAGCCTGGTCCTCAGGAAGTGAGATGTGGCGTCTCTTCTTGTGTCTCCCAAGACTCTGAGAAGTGGTAAATCTCTGGCCACATTCGACAAGGCTGTAAGTTCTCTCTACTGTATATGTTAAGGTCTGATGATCTTGTCAAACCCTTCCCACAGACAGAACAGGGGTAAGGTTTCTCCCCATGCGTCTCCTTTGTGTGTCCAAAAGTGTAGCTTCATGAGGTCTGCTCGTCTAAAACTCTTCCCACAAACAAAACAGCTGTGCGGTTTCTCTCCAGTGTGCATTGTCATGTGTCTTTTCAGATCAAATAACCGTTGCCAGTCTTTCCCACACACAGAGCAACTGTATCTCTGAGCTTTGAGATTCCCCTAGGTTTCTTTAGGTTCTCCTGATGTAGAGGCTCTCCCCTCCGAAATCCCGTCTGTGTGAATGAGAAAACATAGGTTAAAAGGTCCAGTGCAATCAAAAATGTGATTTCCTGTCTTTTATACACATTTCCACACTATGAGGTTGGAAAAATACTGTGAAATTATGATAATAATACAATTCTTGCTTGAGAATTTGCTCTTATCTACGAAGATATGTTTATTTTAATTGAAAACAATCACAGCAGGGTACTTAATAAAATACAATTTCATATGGAGTTAAAAATAGTGGCATTGGATTTTTAAATAAAAGAGCGATGTTCATTCAAAGTCAATATTGTATTAATGTTATTCATGGCTGTTCTGCTTCCACTTACCGAGACGATGAAGATCCCAACCAACCGCTTCTCCATCTGAATTAATCAGACCACCAACTTCCTCTTCTTCTCCCTCCCTCTCTCCTTCAATTGGAACAGGGTTTTGAAACTCAACAGGTGGTAAACCAGCATGAGTTTTCTGATGTCTCTGAAGTTTTTGAGAACTAATGAAGCTCTGGCCGCATTTAGTACAGCTGTAAGGTTTCTCTCCTGTATGATATCTGTGGTGGACTTTAAGGCTTGCTGATCTTGCAAAACTCTTTTTGCAGACAGAGCAGGAGAAAGGTTTCTCTCCAGTGTGTGTCCGGAAATGCTCCTTCAAGTAACGTGCTTCAGAAAAACTCTTCCCACACACAGAACAGGAGTGGGATTTCCCTTCTATGTGTAACAGTCCGTGTTTACGCAGGGATGAAGCACATCCAAACTTCTTGTCACAATCAGGGCAAGGATGTCGTTTCTCCCCAGTGTGCACTGACCGGTGGTCTTCAAGATACGCCTTCTCGCTGAAACTCTTCCCACACACAGAGCAACTATAAGGTCTCTTTCCTGTGTGAGTCTTCTCATGCTTCAGGAGTTGTTTAGACAAGGCAAAGCTTAGCTCACACACAGAACAGTGGTGGGGTTTCCCTGCATGTTGCAGAGAGTGGTCCTTTAACTGATCTGGACGGCTGAAACTCTTTCCACAGACAGAGCAGGAGTGGGGTTTTTCTCCTGAGTGCATCAGGAAGTGTTCCTTCATGCGTGATTGTAAGCTAAAACCCTTCCCACACACAGAGCAGGAGTAAGGTTTCTCTTCTATGTGTAACCACTGGTGCCTTTTCAAGGCTGAGGCGAAACCAAACCTCTTGTCACATTTGGAGCAGACATAAGGTTTCTCTCCAGTGTGCACTGTCTGGTGGTCTTGGAGATGTCTTTTTACACGGAACTGCTTTCCACACACAGAGCAAGGGTATGGCTTTTCTCCTGTGTGTATTCTCATATGTATTAGCAGTTTTGATAACTTTTTGCAGTCTTGTCCGCACACTGAACAGCAGTGAATTTTCTTAGCTGTGTGATTCCCCTGGTGTTGTTCAGGTAGTTCTGATGTAGAGGGACTCCCTTCACTGTCAGTGCAGTGGTCATGTCTCTCTGCTGTGGGATAAGATGGCATGGATAAACTATGCAAACATTTGGAACTGTAACAAAAAATATTTTTTCTCCTTTGAATAACTGAAAGTAATACAAAGATGTATAAAAAATGTTTTGCAATTCAACCCCTTACAGAATAAGTCCCTTTTAAACTTACCAAAAGCAGGATCCTTTTCCTCCTCTTTCACTTTGATAACCAGTGCTGATGTAAAACCACACTCTTCTACAGCTACAGACACTGGACTCTCTCCTGTGTGTGTTCTCTGGTGTTTGGTAAGATTTGACGATGAAGAGAAACTTTCCCCGCACACGGAGCAACTGTACAGCTTCTCTCCTGTGTGCAACGTCTGGTGTTTTTTCAGGTTTCCATTCTCACTGAATTGCTTCCCACAGACAGAGCAGGAGTACGGTTTTTCTCCTGTGTGAGTTCTCATATGTGTTTGTAGTTTTGATAACTTGTGACAGTTTTTTCCACACACTGAACAGCAATGAATCTTCTTAGCTGTGTGATTCCCCTGGTGTTGTTCAGGTAGTCCTGATGTAGAGGGACTCCCTTCGCTCTCAGAGCAGTGGTCAGGTCTCTCTGCTGTGGTAAAGACATAAGTATGGATTAACTCAAATTAGTCAACACCCTAAGTCAAAATGTTTGTTCCTGACTAAACAGAAAATAATAAATATTGTAAAATTATACGGTCCATACTTTTCCCGAAAATGCTACATGTTAGCTTTTCCCATGAGATAACCTGGCACAGTTAGCCCTAAGCTAACCACCAGAGGGATATTTTAAACTTCCAAATCAAGGTTGCTCCACTTAAAATCAAATACAATGTTATTGGTCGTGTACACACAGTATTCTGCCGTTGTTATAGCAGGTGCAGCTAAATGCTTATGTTTCTAGCTCCAACAGTGCAGTATTACCTAACAATACAAAACAATACATACAAATCCCACCAAAATGTATCAGAACAGTCCGGAATATATATAGAATGGTGTGTATAGACAGTATATACAGTATATGAATAGAAAAGGTGTGTACAGCAGTAGTTATATAGGATGGTGTGTATAGACAGTAGTTATATAGGATGGTGTGTATAGACAGTATGGACAGTAGTTATATAGGATGGTGTGTATAGACAGTATGGACAGTATATGAATAGGAAAGGTGTGTACAGCAGTAGTTATATAGGACAAACTACTGACTAGAATACAGTATATACATATGAAGTGGGTAAAACAGGATGTAAACATAATTAAAGTGACCAGTGTTCAATGACTATGTACATAGGGCAGCAGTCTAAGGTGCAGAATACAGGGCGGTAGCCGGCTAGTAACAGTGACTATGTACATAGGGCAGCAGTCTAAGGTGCAGAATATAATACAGGGTGGTAGCCAGCTAGTAACAGTGACTATGTACATAGGGCAGCAGTCTAAGGTGCAGAATAGAATACAGGGTGGTAGCCAGCTAGTAACAGTGACTAAGTTCAGGGCACGGTACTGGGCGGAGGCTAATAGTGGTGACTATTTAATGGTCTGATAGAAGCTGTTTTTCAATCTCTCTGTTCCAGCTTTGATGCACCTGTACCGTCTCCCCCTTCTAGATGGTAGCAGGGTGAACAGGCTGTGGCTCGGGTGGCTATAGTCCTTGATGATCTTCTTGGCCTTCCTGTGACACCGGGGGCTGTAGATGTCCTGGAGGGCAGTGTGCTCCCGGTGATGCGTTGGGCTGAACGCACCACCCTATGGAAAGCCCTGCGGTTGCGGACGGTGCAATTGCCGTAACAGGCGGTGATACAGCCCGACAGGATGCTCTCAATGGTGCATCTGTAGAAGTTTGAGGGTCTTCGGGAGCCAAGACAAATTTCTTGAGCCTCCCGGGAGGTTGAAGAGGCGCTGCTATGCCTTCTTCACCACACGGCCTGTGTGACTGGATCATTTCAGGTTGTCAGTGATGTGACGCTTCTCACCATCTTCACTTCTCTGCCGTCTCCAGGATCCGCTCCTTCATTTTGTTGACGTTGAGGGAGAGGTTATTTTCCTGGCACCACTCCACCAGGGCCCTCACCTGGTAGGCTGTCTCGTTGTTGTTGGTAATCAGGCGATCCCAACACAACAGGCTGAAATTTCAGGCGGCAGTTTCAAACAGCTCTTACACAAAAAAGGGTATTATCATAATTTTTACATTTTCACAGTATGATTCCATCCTCAGCGTGGAAATACAGGACCAGTCAAAGGTTTGGAAAACTACTCATTCAAGGGTTTTTCTTTATTTTTTACTAATTTCTACATTGTAGAAAAATAGTGAAGACATCAAAACTATGAAATAACACATGTGGAATCATGTAGTAACCAAAAAAGTGTTAAACAAATCAAATTATATTTTCTATTTTAGATTCTTCAATTTTCTGTTTGAGATTCTTCAAAGTAGCCACCCTTTGCCTTGATGACAGCTTTGCACACTCTTGGCATTCTCTCAACCAGCTTCGTGAGGTAGTCACCTGGAATGCATTTCAATTAACAGGTGTGCCTTGTTAAACGTGAATTTGTGGAATTTCTTTCCTTCTTAATGCATTTGAGCCAATCAGTTGTTATGACAAGGTAGGGGTGGTATTCAGAAGACAGCCCTATTTGGTAAAAGCAAGTCTATATTATTTAAAGAAAAGCTCAAATAAGAAAAGAGAAACAACAATCCATCATTACTTTAAGACATGAAGGTTAGTCAATTCAGAAATATTCAAGAACTTTGAAAGTTTCTTCAAGGACAGTGGCAAAAACCATCAAGCGCTATGATAAAACTGGTTCTCATGAGGACCGCCACAGGAAAGGAAGACCCAGAGTTACCTCTGCTGCAGAGGATACGTTCATTAGAGTTACCAGCCTCAGATATTGCAGCCCAAATAAATGCTTCAGAGTTCAAGTAACAGACACATCTCAACATCAACTGTTCAGAGGAAGACAGCGTGAATCAGACCTTCATGGTCGAATTGCTGCAAAGAAACCACTACTAAAGGACACCAATAAGAAGAGACTTGCTTGGGGCAAGAAACACAAACAATAGACATTAGACCGGTGGAAATCTGTCCTTTGGTATGGAGTCCAAATTTGAGATTTTTGGTTCCAACCTCTGTGACTTTGTCAGGCGTGGAGTAGGTGAACGGATGATCTCCGCATGTGTGTTTCCCACTGTGAAGCATGGAGGTGGTGGTGTGATGGTCCTTTGCTGGTGACACTGTCAGGGATTTATTTAGAATTCAAGGCACACTTAACCAGCATGGCTACCACAGCATTCTGCAGTGATACGCCATCCCATCTGGTTTGTGGTTAGAGGGACTATCATTTGTTTTTCAACAGGACAATGACCCAACACACCTCCAGGCTGTGTAAGGCCTATTTTACCAATTTTATACAGGACCAGTGCTCAGCATATGTGGGAAGACTGTTGGACAAGCATGCCAAGGGTGTGCAAAGCTGTCATCAAGGCAAAGGGTGGCTACTTTGAAGATTCTCAAATATAAAATAAATGTTTTGGTTCCTACATGATTCCATATGTGTTATTTCATAGTTTTGATGTCTTCACTATTATTCTATAATGTAGAAAATAGTGAATGTAAAGAAAAACCCTTGAATGAGTAGGTGTGTCCAAACTTTTGACTGGTACTATATCTATAAAGCACAATATGTATAAAAATAAAATATTGGCTGATGTTGAATTTGTTACAGGAAATAATCACGCTGTCAGCTGGTTGTGTTAGCATAGGGCTAGGTTTTCTCATGTTGTCAGCTGGTCGTGTTAGCATAGGGCTACGTTTTCTCATGCTGTCAGCTGGTCGTGTTAGCATAGGGCTACGTTTTCTCATGCAGTCAGCTGGTCGTGTTAGCATAGGGCTACGTTTTCTCATGTTGTCAGCTGGTCGTGTTAGCATAGGGCTACGTTTTCTCACGCTGTCAGCTGGTCGTGTTAGCATAGGGCTACGTTTTCTCACCCTGTCAGCTGGTCGTGTTAGCATAGGGCTACGTTTTCTCACCCTGTCAGCTGGTCGTGTTAGCATAGGGCTACGTTTTCTCACCCTGTCAGCTGGTCGTGTTAGCATAGGGCTACGTTTTCTCACCCTGTCAGCTGGTCGTGTTAGCATAGGGCTACGTTTTCTCACCCTGTCAGCTGGTCGTGTTAGCATAGGGCTACGTTTTCTCACCCTGTCAGCTGGTCGTGTTAGCATAGGGCTACGTTTTCTCACCCTGTCAGCTGGTCGTGTTAGCATAGGGCTACGTTTCCTCACGCTGTCAGCTGGTCATGTTAGCATAGGGCTACGTTTTCTCACCCTGTCAGCTGGTCGTGTTAGCATAGGGCTACGTTTTCTCACCCTGTCAGCTGGTCGTGTTAGCATAGGGCTACGTTTTCTCACCCCGTCAGCTGGTCGTGTTAGCATAGGGCTACGTTTTCTCATGGTTAAAGCTTAAGCAAGAGGTCACAAGTATGGACCCATTAAACATCAAAGCTACAGTACAAAATAAACACTTTTTCTCACCAAAAGCAGGATCTTCCTCATCTTTCACTTTGACATCCAGTACAACAGACTCCTCTACCGCTGCAGACACCTGCTGCCGTGATCCCTGTCCAGGAGCTTGGCTCAGGCTAGTCACAGCTCCGGCATGGAGACAGGACTCTTTTGCTGATGAGGAGAATTTCTCTCTGCAGAGAGAGCAGGGGTGAGGTTTCACCTTAGTGTGAACTCGTTGGTGTCTTTTGTGGAGTGGTGAAGCTGAGAAACTCTTATCACACTGAGAGCAGTGGTACGGGTTCTCTCCGGTGTGCTGTTGCATGTGTATCTTGAAAGTACACGATTGGCTGAATTCCTTCCCACATTCTGAGCAGCTGTATTGTGCGGCACTAGTGTGGGATTTTTTGTGTCTTGCTAGAGAGCTACGGTGAACAAAGGTATTTTTACAGGATGTACACTGGTAAGGTTTCTCTCTATCAGCATAGACAAAAACACCAATTTCCTCCTCCTCCTCCTCCTCTTTGACATTAATTGCCAGCTCCTGTTCCTCGTCTTCGATCTTGATATTCATAGTTCGACTGCCTGATGACGCCGTATCTGAAATTCCCAGTGTACACTGGTTGCTATGGTTACTGGCATGGCTGCATTGACATTTGAGAAGACCTTTGGTCGAAGCAAAATCCCTCCCGCTATCAGAGCACTCGTAAGGTTTCTCTCCAGTGTGCATAGTCTGATGCTGCCTCAGCCTCGATGGTGATTCGTATCTCTTCCCACACTGTGAGCATTGGTAAGGTTTTGGTGTGGGTGCTCCTGTATGGCGTCGTACGTGTCTCGATAGAGTTCCCTTACAGCCAAAGCTCATCTCGCAGTAGGAGCACTGGTGAGGTCTCTCCCCTGTGTGCTTTCTCATGTGCATCTTCAGTTCATATGCAGAGAAACATTCCTTTCCACAATCGGAGCACGGGTGCTTCTTTTTCGCGTCTGGCTGCTTCTCTCCAGGGTGGGTCATCTGATGTCTTTCCAGGTGGGGCTTCAGTGTGAATCGCTTCCCGCACACAGAGCACTGGTAAGGCTTCTCTCCTGTATGTGTTCGGAGGTGTCTCTTCAGTTTGGAGGGGTGAACAAAGTCTTTTACACATACTGGACAGACGGAAGACTCCTTAGCAGGTTTTGTGTGTGTTCTCAGGTGTCTGTTGAAATTAGATGGGTGAGCGATCTCTATTCCACATTCTGGGCAGCGCCAAAGCTTCTTAGCTCTAGGATTCTCCTGGTCCTGTTCAGGTTCTGCTGGTGCCCCATCACTGGAGTTAGAACTCTCTCCTCTTTCAACTGGAAAATAAGGGGGGGGGGGTCATTCAACCTCAAAAAACACACAAAAAAGGCTTTCAACACTCGCCCTCTCAGATTGTTCTGAAATCGTTTCTATAGTTACTAACAGATAAGAGAAGCGTTTCTGAAACGCAAATTATTTTTGTTCAAATGTAATTTGATCTCTGAGAAATTCAGCTAATTTGATTGCACCCAAATTGGCCATTCTAATTGAAGGGATTCATATAATTTTCAGTAAATATAGTACCGGACGTCCAATTTAAAATGGTCAAAAGTCATCCGCAGACACCAATCTCACCCAGACAGCCAGTGTTACAGTATCAGTTCTTTACAGTGCCTTGAAAAGTATTCACCCCCTTGGTATTTTTCCTATTTTGTTGCATTACAACTTGTAATTTAAATAGATTTTTGGGAGGGGGGTTTCATTTAACGGACAGACACAAAATAGTCCAAATTGGTGAAGTGAAAAAAAAATTACTTGTTTCTAAAAAATAAAAAACTGAAAAGTGGTGCATGCATATGTATTCACGACCTTTGCTATGAAACCCCTAAATAATATCTGGTGCAACCAATTACATTCAGAAGTCCACCTGCGTGCAATCTAAGTGTCACATGATCTCAGATATACACACCTGTTCTGTAAGGCCCCAGAGTCTGCAACACCACTAAGCAAGGGGCACCACCAAGCAAGCGGCACCATGAAGACCAAGGAGCTCTCCAAACAGGTCAGGGACAAAGTTGTGGAGAAGTAAAGATCAGGGTTGAGTTATAAAAAAAATATCAGAAACTTTGAACATCCCACGGAGCACCATTAAATCCATTATTTAAAAAATGGAAAGAATATGCCACCACAACAAACCTGCTAAGAGAGGGCCGCCCACCAAAACTCACAGACCAGGCAAGTAGGGCATTAATCAGAGAGGCAACAAAGAGACCAAAGATAACCCTGAAGGAGCTGCAAAGCTCCACAGCGGAGATTGGAGTATCTGTCCATAGGACCACTTTAAGCCATCCACTCCACAGAGCTGGGCTTTACAAAAGAGTGGCCATAAAAAAGCCACCGTTTAAAGAAAAAAATAAGCAAACATATTTGGTGTTCGCCAAAAGACATGGGAGACACCCCAAACATATGGAAGAAGGTGCTCTGGTCAGATGAGACTAAAATTGAGCTTTTTGGCCATCAAGGAAAACGCTATGTCTGGTGAAAACCCGACACTTCTCATCACCCCGAGAACACCATCCCCACAGTGAAGCATGGCCGTGGCAGCATCATGCTGTGGGGATGTTTTTCCATCGGCAGGGACTGGGAAACTGGTCAGAATGGAAGGAATGATGGATGGGGCCAAATACAGGGAAATTCTTGAGGGAAACCTGTTTCAGTCTTCCAGAGATTTGAGACTGGGATGGAGGTTCACCTTCCAGCAGGACAATGACCCTAAGTATACTGCTAAAGCAACACTCGAGTGGTTTGGTCTTGGAATGGCCTAGTCAAAGCCCAGACCTCAATCTAATTGAGAATCTGTGGTATGACTTAAAGATTGCTGTACACCAGCGGAACCCATCCAACTTGAAGGAGCTGGAGCAGTTTTGCCTTGAAGATTGGGCAAAAATCCCAGTGGCTAGATGTGCCAAGCTTATAGAGACATACCCCAAGAGACTTGCAGCTGCAAAAGGTGGCTCTACAAAGTACTGACTTTGGGGGGGGGGTGAATAGTTATGCATGCTCAAGTTCTGTTTTTTTGTCTTATTTCTTCTTTGTTTCACAATAAAAAATATTTTGCATCTTCAAAGTAGTAAGCATGTTGTGTCAATCAAATGATCCATTTAATAAACACAGTACACCAGTAAAATGTATAAAATTATGTGGCAGCAGTAGGAACAGCGGCATCTCGTGGGAAAAACCTGGTACTTGCACACAAATTTATGGTAAATAATGCAAGTTATTTAAATGGTTAATTTCAACGAACAGAGGAATAAAAACATCACTAGATTCAGAGGGAATGCATTACATAGTATGGAGAAGCAATACTCCAAGCCGCAGCTTCGTACTACTTGTCAGACAGAGAACTGATACTGTACACTGGTTAAGGTGAGATTGGCATTGGGGTGTCGGTTGGTGCCTATTTATCATTATATATTGGATTTCTCATACACTACATGTTCAAAAGTATGTGGACAGCTGATTGAACATCCCATTCCAAAATCATGGGCATTAATATGGACTCACTTCCACCAAACTTTACAGTGGGCACTATGCATTCGGACAGGTAGCGTTCTCAAACCCAAATTAGTCCGTCGGACTGCTAGATGGGGAAGCGTGATTCATCACTCCAGAAAACACGTTTCCACTGCCCCAGATTCCAATGGCGGCGAGCTTGGCATTGCGCATGGTGATCTTAGGCTTGTGTGTGGCTGCTCGGAACTCGGTAGTGAGTGTTGCAACTGAGGACAGATGATTTGTATGCACTCTTCAGCACTCTGCGGTCCTGTTCTGTGAGCTAGTGTGGCCTACCATTTCGCGGCTGAGCCGTTGTTGCTCCTAGACGTTTCCACTTCACAATAACAGCACTTACAGTTGACCGGGGCAGTTGAGCTCTTCAGTACGGGCCATTCTACTACCAATGTTTGTTTATGGAGATTGCATGGCTATGTGACTGATTTTATTTTATAAATGTTTCCAATTTAATTTTACATGTTTTATTTTTTTTTACCCCTTTTTCGTCAATATCTAATTCGTAGTTACAGTCTTGTCCCATCGCTGTAACTCCCGTACGGACTCGGGAGAGGCGAAGTTCGAGAGCCATGCATCCTCCGAAACATGACACCACCAAGCCACACTACTTCTTTTTTTTATTTTTTATAAATCTTTACCCCATTTTCGTGGTATCCAATCGCTAGTAATTACTATCTTGTCCCATCGCTACAACTCCCGTACGGGCTCGGGAGAGACGAAGGTCGAAAGCCATGCGTCCTCCGAAGCACAACCCAACCAAGCCGCACTGCTTCTTAACACAGCGCGCCTCCAACCCGGAAGCCAGCCGCACCAATGTGTCGGAGGAAACACCGTGCACCTGGCCCCCTCGGTTAGCGCGCACTGCGCCCGGCCCGCCACAGGAGTCGCTGGAGCGCGATGAGACAAGGATATCCCTACCGGCCAAACCCTCCCTAATCTGGACGACGCTAGGCCAATTGTGCGTCGCCCCACGGACCTCCCGGTCGCGGCCGGCTGCGACAGAGCCTGGGCGTGAACCCAGAGACTCTGGTGTCGCAGCTAGCGCTGCGATGCAGTGCCCTAGACCACTGCGCCACCCGGGAGGCCCGCCACACTACTTCTTGACACACTGCTCGCTTAACCCGGAAGCCAGCCGCACCAATGTGCTGGAGGAAACACCGTACACCTGGCGACCGTGTCAGCGTGCATTGCGCCCGGGCCTGCCACAGGAGTCGCTAGAGCGCGATGGGACAAGGACAACACGGCCGGCCAAACTCTCCCCTAACCCGGGTCAATTGTGCGACACCTTATGGGTCTCCCAGTCGCGGCCTGGGAACGAACCAGGATCAGTAGTGACACAGCTAGCACTGCGACACCTTATGGGTCTCCTGGTCGCGGCCGGCCACAACACAGCATGGGAACGAACCAGGATCAGTAGTGACACAGCTAGCACTGCGACACCTTATGGGTCTCCCGGTCGCGGCCGGCCATAACACAGCCTGGGAACGAACCAGGATCAGTAGTGACACAGCTAGCGATGCACTGCCTTATACCGCTGCGCCACTTGGGAGGCCCTGCCTGATTTTATACACCTGTCGGGTGCAGCTTAATTAGCCAAATCCACTAATTAAAAGTATGTCCATGTAGTGCATCTTACTCAATGGTAGGAATAGGTTTGGTCCAGATCAGATGTTGGTATTTATTGACTAGTATGTGAATCCTATAAATCAAAAGGGCCAATTTGGATGCAATCAATTAGCTTCATTTCTCAGAGATGAAATGTAATTTCAACAAAATAATGTTGCAGGAATGCTAATCTTACCTGTTACTAACTACAGACACTATTTCATAAGAATCATTGTGATGGTGGGTGTCATGGCTGAAATGACATGGAATGATTCAGGGGTAAACAAAATGTATTACTATTTTCCAGCTATTATCGGTCATTGTCCTGTGTTTTTATTCCATAAACAATTAACCTTTTATTGAATTAAACAGATAGTGTGACCATCTGTAGATGGACTATCAACAAACTCTTCTGTTGATAAGAAACTGCTTGCCAATGTTACGTTAGGGTTATGTTTAGAATAAGGGTAAGGTTAGGGCTAGTAGATAGTCTGTAGATTATATACAGGTGGATTTAAAATTAAACTGCTATGTGTGTAATGGAACTGTATAATCTCTGAGATTTCATTAATTAAGCATGTTTATTTACCAGTATTATCCACGTCCCAGTCTTCCTCCTCTTTGACTACAATGTTAAATCTGGGTATTTCACTGCAGTTGTCGATGTCTCTATGGTTAGAGTCAGGAATCAGTGACTCTGGAGGGTTGGGTTCAGTGGAGGAGCAGGAGAGAGGGGGGTTGGACGGGTCAGCAGAATGCTAAAACAAAGAATAAGACGTTAAAGGGGCAATCTGCGGTTGCTACATTCATTTCATGACATATGAATTACTTCTATGTACCCATTGATTCTTGAAGAATATAACTTATAAATGCCTCATGAGCGTAGTTCAACTGTGATGCCCCATCAGAACCCAAAATATAAACTTGTTTTACTCCGATGTTTGTAAACAAAGTACATGTAAACAAACACTATATAACCTCAAAACGTGGTTAAAACTATCATTTTCATATCATGGATGGTCAGTCCTTGCATCAATAGCCCTGTTTATGAATTTGAGAGTGGTTACATTTCTTCAGCCCATCCCTCAACTTTTTATGAGCTTTAAAGAGGGTAAGCAAGACGCTTTGTGATTGTTTCAACTTATGATTGCCGCTTTAATAAATAGCTAAATGATTTTGCTAAGTAGCTAATACTTTAGGCATAGCTATCCCGACTGGTTTAGCATTAGTTATAGTCATTCTCACCTCATTCATCGTGAATTCTTCAGAAATAGTTTCCTATGAAAGAGTTTGGTCACTGAATTAAACTAAAGCAGATTCTTCTCAAGTCCCCGACAGTTCACCACGAGGTCACATTAGCTAGCGGATTACTTTCCATACAAAACTATTCGACAACTCAGTTAGATAACTATTTAGGCCAACGGTAGCGATAATTTACTTTAGACCCGATAACAAAACTATATGAAATGGCCGTTGAAAACATCGCTAGCTCCACGTATATAGTCCAGGTTGGGCAATATCAAAGTCTAATTTAAACGGTATTAAATGATATCAGACACATTTCACACTAGCAAACTAACTCATCTAATGTTTGCTAGCTATCAACATGAGCATATTCTTTCTTCCAGGCCAGCTTCCGGGTTAGATTCTTCTGTCAATCTGCAAAACAGCTCTACGGGACACTAGCTTGTTACTAACGTTACAGTTAGAACATATTGAACATTTTTACCGGTACAATTAATAATATATGCATGGTTAGCTACCAGCTAGCTACATTCGTGTCTTCCTGCTTCCGGTCTTATTTCCGGTCCGTCCTAGACTCTGCTCCGACTCATTCTGCGTTACCGCCACCACCAGTTCATCTTAATCTATGGCATCTTGGCGGTACGCAAACAAACGTTTAAGTGCATGCCGCCACCTACTGTACTGGAATGTACGATCAATCCTGATCTGACCAATTCTGTACCACCATGAAAATATCATAACAACCAAATACTAACTTCTACCAGCCCCCCTCCCCTCCCCTCCCCCCCTCCCCTCCCCAACCCTCATTAAACTAAATCTACAGTACATTGGGAAAGAATTCAGACCCCTTGACTTTTCCACCTTTTGTTACGTTACAGCCATATTCTAAAATGTATTAAATATTTTTTTTCACTCATCAATCTAAACACACAATACCCCATAATGTCAAAGCAAAAACAGGTTTTTAGAACATTTTGGAAATGTATATAAAAAAAACTACTGAAATATTACATTTACATAAGTATTCAGACCCTTTACTCAGTACTTTGTTGAAGCACCTTGAACAGCGATTACAGCCTCAAATCTTTTTGGGTATGACGCAACAAGCTTGGCACACCTGTATTTGGGGAGTTTCTCCCATTCCTCTCTGGAAATACTCTCAAGCTCTGACAGGTTGGATCGAGAGCGTTGCTGCACAGCTTTCAGGTCTCTCCAGAGTTGTTTGATTGGGTTCAAGTCCGGTCTCTGGCTGGGCCACTCAAGGACATTGACTTGTCCCGAAGCCACTCCTGTGTTGTCTTGGCTGTGTGCTTAGGGTCATTGTCCTGTTGGAAGGTGAACCTTCACCTGAGTCTGAGGTCCTGAGCGCTCTGGAGCAGGTTTTCATCAAGAATCTCTATGTACTATGCTCCGTTCATCTTTGCCTCGTTTCTGACTAGTCTCACAGTCCCTGCCGCTGAAAAACATCCCCACAGCATGATGCTGCCACCACCATTCTTCACCGTAGGGATGGTGCCAGGTTGTCTCCAGATGTGACACTTGGCATTCAGGCCAAAGAGTTCAATCTTGGTTTTCATCAGACTAGAGAGTTTTGTTTTTAGTTTTTAGGAGCCTTATGGAAAACTCTAAGTGGGCTGTGAGGAGTGGCTTCCGTCTGGCCACTCTACCATAAGGGCCTGATTGGTGGAGTGCTGCAAAGATGGTTGTTCTTCTGGAAGGTTCTCCCATCTCCACAGAGGAACTCTAGAGCTCTATCAGAGTGACCATCAGGTTCTTGGTCACCTCCCTGACCAAGGCCCTTCTCCCCCAATTGCTCAGTTTGGCCGGGCAACCAGCACTAGAAAGAGTCTTGGCAGCTCCAAACTTCTATTTAAGAATGATGGAAGCCACTGGTCTTGGGGACCTTCAATGCTGCAGAATTTTTTTGGTATCCTTCCCCAGATCTGTGCCTCAACACAATCCTGTCTCGGAGCTCTACGGACAATTCCTTCGACCTCATGGCTTGGTTTTTGCTCTGACATGCACTGTCAACTGTGAGACCTTATATAGACAGGTGTGTGCCTTTCCAAATCATGTCCAATCAATTGAATTTACCACAGGTGGACTCCAATCAAGTTGTAGAAACATCTCAAGGATGATCAATGGAAACAGGATGCATCTGAGCTCAATTGCGAGTCTCTTAGCAAAGGGTCTGAATACATATGTAAATAAAATATTTCTGTTGTATTTTTATTTGCTAAAATTTCTAAAAACATATTTTTGCTTTGTCATTATGGGGTATTGTGTGTAGATTGCTGAGTTTTTTTGTTTTTTTTAAAATCCATTTTTAGATAAGGCTGTAACTTAACAAAATGTGGAAAAAGTCAAGGGGTCTGAATACTATCCGAAGGCACTGTATATCATACTGAAACACTCCCCCCTTAGTATTGTTCAGCAGGTCAAGAACCATTTCAACAGTAACATCCGTTACCCCCAATATCTCTGTCTCCACAATAACCTTCAATCTGGCATTTTTGCTTTCCACAACCCGAGCCGTATTGATAACCTTACCAATAAAAGCTATGAAGTCAACTTGAGTCGTATTGATAACCTTACCAATAAAAGCTATGACGTCAACTTGATTCATTATCAAAGTGTCCTGGTACCCATGCCAGGACCAGCAGAAACACCGGCCCCGACATCATGACTCATTTTATATCTCTGAGCCTCTTTCTGCACCTGGCATCTACCAAACGCTGCACAATTGTCACGCCCTGACCTTAGAGATCCTTTTTATGTCTCTATTTTGGTTGGTCAGGGTGTGAGTTGGGGTGAGCATTCTATGTTTTAGTTCTATGTTTTCTATTTCTATGTGTTTGGCCGGGTGTGGTTCTCAATCAGAGGCAGCTGTCTACCTTTGTCTCTGATTGAGAATCATACTTAGGTAGCCTTTTCCCACCTGTCTTTTGTGGGTAGTTGTTTTCTGTTTTGTGTCTGCACCAGCCAGAACTGTTTCGCTTTCGTTCTCCTGTTTGTTGTTTTTGTCAGATGTTTTTTTTTTTGTTGATTAAATCATGAACACTTTAAACACCTTGGTCCACTCTTCCTTCAGCCCACGAGAATCGTTACAACAATGCCCCTCCCCCCACACACAATTACAACACAACCTTCACATTGCTTCCACATTTGCAGTAATCATGTTCCCCTTCACACTTGGCACATCGCTTCCTTCCTTTACATTGAACAGCTACATGTCCCATTCTTTGGCATTTAAAACACTGCAATAGGGACAAATTCTCTGACATTGAAACTGATGAATCCTCTCTGTACATGTCTGAGCAGCACTGATAAGCTTTCACTTCTTTGACCCTCTTTCCTACTGATGAACCTTCTGGCCTCAATCTCTCTGCCTCCCTTCACATGTTCTTTAATATCATCTGTAGACAGAGATATTGGGACACCAGTGGCGACTCCCCTCAACCTAACAGAAGCACCAGGAACATGGTTTTTCATCTTCTTCTCGTCACCACTTTTCACTCCAACACATTACTGCTCTTACTTCCTACCTTCCCCACCAGTTCAGGAGCACATCAATGTGCCCCGTTACAGGAAGCTGGCTGCTCTTACTTCCTACCTTCCCCACCAGTTCAGGAGCACATCAATGTGCCCCGTTACAGGAAGCTGGCTGCTCTTACTTCCTACCTTCCCCACCAGTTCAGGAGCACATCAATGTGCCCCGTTACAGGAAGCTGGCTGCTCTTACTTCCTACCTTCCCCACCAGTTCAGGAGCACATCAATGTGCCCCGTTACAGGAAGCTGGCTGCTCTTACTTCCTACCTTCCCCACCAGTTCAGGAGCACATCAATGTGCCCCGTTACAGGAAGCTGGCTGCTCTTACTTCCTACCTTCCCCACCAGTTCAGGAGCACATCAATGTGCCCCGTTACAGGAAGCTGGCTGCTCTTACTTCCTACCTTCCCCACCAGTTCAGGAGCTCATCAATGTGCCCCGTTACAGGAAGCTGGGCGCATGACGCAACGTCACTATTTCACAGGAGAGACGTTTGAACGTCAACAAAATGTTTTTTCTTTTCTTCTTCTTGAACATGTCAACTTTTCATGCACCTTAATAACAAACGTATATAATATGTAAATATAAATACAATAACAAACGTATATAATATGTAAATATAAATACAAATGTGAAATCACAAAGCTGTTTAGACGCAGAGAAAATACAGAGCCTCGCCGTGATTGGTGGTGATTTTTGTATTAGCACTTCATCCCAACTGTAATATCTGTCAACCAGGGAAAAGCAGGTGGATTAAATTAGGGGACGCTGAGTTCAAAGTTCAAAGTTGGTTGAAGATTAATGTCCTGAATGGACAACAGTAGTGTCGGAAAAAAACTGGAACAACCAATGAAATTGTCTAAAATTGGAGTGGAGGTAAACGTCTATGGATGATAACGATTCGCTTCTTGTTCGGATGCATTTGTTGAGTGAGGATGCATATGTAGGGAAACCCGTTTGAGGTGTTGAAAACGTTGAATATGTGAAATACACACTGGGGAAAGTGGAGTCTGTCAGAGTGACCAGGAGTGGCCTTATTTTGATTCGTTGTTTTTCTGAAGAACAGAGGAAGTTTGCAGTGGGCTTCAAGAGAATCCGGACAACAGAAGTATCGTGCTTTGAACTTGGGAGTAGAACACTCGTCAGAGGAGTCATCTGGGGTGAAGACGGATGTTCAGGTTGAATACATGAAGACAATTCCTGGTGTGGTTGGTTCCCATCGTCTGAATGGAGAAACAGAAGAAAGTCTGTCGATCCTGTTGTTTTATGATGAAGAGCATCTACCTACACATGTGAAGCCTGGTTATGTCAGATACACTGTAAGAGCTTTCATTCCCAAACCACTGCAGAGGAAGTAAAGGATCTGGCCATGTTTCAAGTGTATAAGGAAGAACGGTGTGTAGAAGGACGACAGTGTGGCATTTGTGGTGGGGATCACAATCCTGAGTTCCTGGAGTGCCCTGTAAGGGTGAAGGAGATTGAGGGGGCATAAGTTAGAGCAGTCAATAGAATCTCCTATGATGGAGTGCTCCATCAGATGACCTGGCCTCCACAATCACCCGACCTCAACCCAATAGAGATGGTTTGGGATGAGATGGACCGCAGAGTGAAGGAAAAGCAGCCAATAAGTGCTCAGCATATGTGGGGATTCCTTCAAGACTGTTGGAAAAGCATTCCAGGTGACTACCTCATGAAGCTGGTTGAGATAATGTCAAGAGTGTGCAACCCTGTCAGCAAGGCAAAGGGTGGCTACTTTGAAGAATCTCAAATCTAAAATACATTTTGATCTATTTAGCACTTTTTTGGTTACTACATGATTCCATATGTGTTATTTCATAGTTTTGATGTCTTCACTATTATTCTACAATGCAGAAAATAGTACAAATAAAGAAAAACCCTTGAATGAGTAGTTGTGTCCAAACTTTTGACTGGTACTGTATATGTTTAAGTAAGAATAGATTTTTAGCATTTATAGCAATGGTTATCAACTGCATTGAAGGAATGTAACGTAAGTCACAGAAAATAGAGGTTGTGGTGGCAGCTGCAGAGGTATTTGTGTGTGAGAGACTTGACGTCAGAAAAGTTACAGGGTGTGTTAAGTGGTGGTGTCCCATCCTTTCAGGTTGTTGACCTGAAGTAGGACTAAATAGATTTAAATAGTGGAGTAGGGTGGTGTTTCCTTTTCTATTTTACTGAGTGTTAGATGGGATAGGGAATTTGTTTATTTTTCCAAGCAAAGTATAAGGGAGTTATACTCCAGTCCAGTAGGTGGCGGTAATGCATCATTTACTGGATGCCAACTGCTGTTAAACCTCATCGAAGAAGAAGCAGCCCATGATTGGTTGAGATAATAAGGGGGCTGGGACATTAACGAGAAAGAGTCCATTCTGTCGCTCAAGGCTTCTCTGTCAAATGGCACCTCCTGCTCTCTGTTACCGTGGAGATTTGAAAGATCCATTGGATTTAGTCACATGTTCATCGTGGACAACATGCAACGTGTAGCTACAGGTCTCAATAATAATGTTGTCCAGTGGTGACTTCAGCACATCAACCTTGTTGGGGAAAACACATTTTTTTAGATGAATGCCAGCAAAGCCACTACAATGTAACTGTAAACAATACATTAAAATGAACTATAAACGGTGACAAACGTTGCACACAAACTTTTAGGGTCTACACATGAATCTGTCCGAGTGGAACTGATGGCCGACTAGCTTCAATAAGGATGGTTTCTACTGACTCCTTGTGGATTTGTCTAACTGGATAAGAACGGCATTCTCCTTCAATAATAATGAACGTCGACACGAGTTTTAACTTTTGAAGCCATACACACACACATTAGTACATTCACGTTCAGTAAATTCACAAAATTATTGTTCTTTTATAATTAACACTTAGCTCTAAAGTATAAGCAACTGCAAGAAAAAGAGCTGCGATGTGGCCTATTCATTCAGCAATTACGAAATGGGCAGCGACAGAAATTCAGATGATGTTGAGGCCTTAACCGCAGAGAAAGACAGAAACCCAGACTCAGCGGTTAGCCTGCTATTTGAAGTATTTTATTAGGCCTACGCGGTCTAAAAAGGAAGGACAATACAATCACAAGGATTCACTTTTATAGACGGACAGACGCACTGAAAAGGGAAAACAACCCTGCAATATGAGCTGGAATTACATGGGTATATTACTGAACTTTTTGATTAACAAAAATATTTGAACGGGAAGAGACTGTCACTGGCAAACATGGTTACGAGGAAGGGATACTATAATATAATATGTTGTTGGGTCTCTATCTCAACCCCCCCATGGAGAAAATCACCAGAGATAATTATTACACACAAAGTAAGGAAAAACAATTAAATGCATCATTCTTATATTACCTAAAATTATTAATAAGATACTAATGAGATAGACCTATATAAGCAATATAACAACGCAGATGTACAAACTATGGCAAAAAGCTCTGGCTACATTCAGCACAGCTGTAAGGTTTCTCTTCTGTATGAACTGTATTGTGCATTTTAAAGGTCTGATCTTGCTAAAGCCTTCCCACAGACAGAACAGGGGTAAGGTTTCTCTCCATGCGTCTCCTTTGTGTGTCCAAAAGTGTAGCTTCATGAGGTCTGCTCGTCTAAAACTCTTCCCACAAACAAAACAGCTGTACGATTTCTCTCCTGTGTGCGTTGTCATTTTGTCTTTTCAGATCAAATAACCGTAGCCAGTCTTTCCCACACACAGAGCAACTGTATCTCTGAGCTTTGAGATTCCCCTAGGTTTCTTTAGGTTCTCCTGATGTAGAGGCTCTCCCCTCCGAACTCCCGTCTGAGTGAATGAGAAAACATAGGTTAAAAGGTCCAGTGCAGTCAAAAATGTGATTTCCTGTCTTTTATACACATTTCCACACTATGATGTTGGAAAAAAAATACTGTGAAATTATGATAATACCCTTTTAGTGTAAGAGCTGTTTGAATTTTCAGCCTGTTTTGGTGGGATGGAGTTTTGGCCTGCCTGGTGACATCACCAGACGGTAAAGTAGTTAACAGACCAATAAGAGAGTTCCAAACCTCTTTGCTAATAACAGCTAGTTTTCAGGTTTCCCCTCCCTACTCAGACAACTCCCTGACAGTCCCAGCAAAATCCTTGCATGAGATGTTGCTTGTTTATTTTTTACCATTTTAATTGAAAACAATCACAGTAAGGTACTTACTTTTTACCCAGAAATGATTTCATATGGAGTAAAAAATGGCTGCATTGGATTTTTAAATAAAAGAGCGATGTTCATTCAAAGTCAATATTGTATTAATGTAATTCATGGCTGTTCTGCTTCCACTTACCGAGACGATGAAGATCCCAACCAACCTCTTCTCCATCTGAATTAATCAGACCACCAACTTCCTCTTCCTCATATTCTCCCTCCCTCTCTCCTTCAATTGTAACAGGGTTTTGAAACTCAACAGGTGGTAAACCAACATGTGTTTTCTGGTGTCTCTGAAGTTTTTGAGAACTAATGAAGCTCTGGCCGCATTTAGCGCAGTTGTAAGGTTTCTCTCCTGTATGATATCTGTGGTGGACTTTAAGGCCTGCTAATCTTACAAAACTCTTCTTGCAGACAGGGCAAGGGTGTCGTTTCTCTCCAGTGTGCACTAACTGGTGGTCTTCAAGATACCCCTTCTCACTGAAACACTTCCCACACACAGAACAGTAGTGGGGTTTCCCTGCATGTTGCAGAGAGTGGTCCTTTAACTGATCTGGACGGCTGAAACACTTCCCACACACAGAACAGCAGTGGGGTTTCCCTGCGTGTTGCAGAGAGTGGTCCTTTAACTGATCTGGACGGCCGAAGCCCTTCCCACACACAGAGCAGGAGTAAGGTTTCTCTTCTGCGTGTAACCACTGGTGCCTTTTCAAGGCTGAGGCGAAACCAAACCTCTTGTCACATTTGGAGCAGACGTAAGGTTTCTCTCCAGTGTGCACTTTCTGGTGGTCTTGAAGATGTCTTTTTACGCGGAACTGCTTTCCACACACAGAGCAAGGGTATGGTTTTTCTCCTGTGTGTATTCTCATATGTATTAGCAGTGATGATAGCTTTTGGCAATCTCTTCCGCACACTGAACAGCAGTGAGAGCTCTTTGCTGTGTGATTCTCCTGTTTTGTTTTAGGTTCTCCTGATGTAGAGTGACTCACTTCACTGTCAGTGCAGTGGTCATGTCTCTCTGCTGTGGGATAAGATTGGATGGATAAACGATGCGAAAATGTGGAATTGTCACTATAGTTTTAAAAGTTATGTATACATTTTTTTTTTCTTCTATTCAACCCCTTACAGAATAAATCCCTTTAACTTACCAAAAGCAGGATCCTCCTCCTCCTCTTTCACTTTGATAACCAGTGCTGGTATAAGACCATGACTCTCTCTTGTGTGCGTTCTCTGGTGTTTGGTAAGATTTGACGATGAAGAGAAACTTTCCCCGCACACGGAGCAACTGTACAGCTTCTCTCCTGTGTGCATTGTCTGGTGTTTTTTCAGGTTTCCTTTGTCACTGAATTGCTTCCCACAGACAGAGCAGGAGTACGGTTTTTCTCCTGTGTGAGTTCTCATATGTATTTGTAACTTTGATAACTTGTGACAGTTTTTTCCACACACTGAACAAAAGTGAATCTTCTTAGCTGTGTGATTCCCCTGGTGTTGTTCAGGTAGTGCTGATGTAGAGGGACTTCCTTCACTGTCAGAGCAGTGGTCATGTCTCTCTGCTGTGGGATAAGATGGGATGGATAAACAATGTGTATTGTGGAACTAACTATATACAGTGGGGAGAACAAGTATTTGATACACTGCCGATTTTGCAGGTTTTCCTACTTACAAAGCATGTAGAGGTCTGTAATTTTTATCATAGGTACACTTCAACTGTGAGAGACGGAATCTAAAACAAAAATCCAGAAAATCACATTGTATGATTTTTAAGTAATTCATTTGCATTTTATTGCATGACATAAGTATTTGATCACCTACCAACCAGTAAGAATTCCGGCTCTCACAGACCTGTTCGTTTTTCTTTAACCTGTTATGGCTGCAAGGGGCAGTATTGAGTAGCCAGTTAAATCGTGCCCATTTCAAACGGCCTCGTACTCAATTCTTGCTCCTACAATATGCACATTATTATTACTATTGGATAGAAAACACTCTCTAGTTTCTAAAACCGTTTGAATTATTTCTCTGAGTGAAACAGAACTCATTCTGCAGCACATTTCCTGACCAGGAAGTGGAATGTCAGAAATCGATGCTCTGTTCAACTTCCTGCCTATACATGGGCATGATACGTAAGAGTCTACGTACACTTCATACACCTTCCCCTGGTTGTCAAGAGGCGGTGAGAGAAGAAATGTTGTGTTTATCTTGGTCTGAGGTGGAATAAAAGCTCTTTGTTTGACGTGACCGTCCACTTCCTGTTTCTGGAGCGCGCGAAAGGGGACATGGATTTGCCTTCTGTTTAGCTGTCGTTATGAACGACTAACATCTCCGGGATAGATTTTATTTGATACATGTGACCATATCATCGTAAAGTATGTTTTTTCAATATAGTTTCATCAGATTATTGAAAAATTTTCGGGAGTTTTGCCGTGTTCCGTTCTCTGACTTTGTTGACGTTGGAGAACTTTGTTCCACTTGGCAAGTGCGCTTCCTAAATCGAGAGGGAAAATGAAGGTTCTAAATCCAAACACCGACTGTTCTGGACAAAGGACACCTTGTCCAACATTCTGATGAAAGATCAGCAAAAGTAAGAAATATTTTATGATGCTATTTCATATATCTGTTGAACTGTGTACTAGTCGTGGGCGGCCAACGTTTTGGCTACTCTAAGCTATACCGAAGCTGCATAACGTAATGAAGTTATTTTTAGAATTCTAACACTGTGATTTCATTAATAACTAATGGATCTATCATTTCCTATACAACATGTATTTTTTAGTTATGTTTATGAATAGCTATTTGGTCAGAATATGTGTGTCAGAAAAAGTGTCAGTAAAATATCCGAACGTTGTGGGAAATAGTAGCTACGTTAGCATAATGGGTAACCACTGATTTCAGCTCTAAATATGCAAATTTTTGAACAAAACATAAGTGTATGTATAACCTGATGTTATAGGACTGTCATCTGAGGAAGAAAATCAAGGTTAGTCAAAAATTATATATCTTTTGCCTGTTTGTTACGATCGCTTACTTTTGCTACTGGGAAATTGCTTGTGTTTTTGGCTATTGTGGCTACGCTAATATAACGCTACATTTTGTTTTCGCTGTAAAACACTTGATAAATCGGAAATATTGTCTGGAATCACAAGATGCCTGTCTTTCAATTGCTGTACACTATGTATTTTTCAGAAATGTTTTATGATGAGTAATTAGGTATTTGACGTTGGTGTCTGTAAATATTATGGCTGCTTTCGGTGCAATTTCTGATTGTAGCTGAAATGTAAACTATGATTTATACCTGAAATATGCAAATTTTTCGAACAAAACATATGCTATACAATAAATATGTTATCAGATTGTCATCTGATGAAGTTGTTTCTTGGTTAGTGGCTATTTATATCTTTATTTGGTCGAATTTGTGATAGCTACTGATGGAGTAAAAAACTGTTGGAGTAAATAAGTGGTGTCTTTTGCTAACGTGGTTAGCTAATAGATTTACATATTTTGTCTTCCCTGTAAAACATTTTAAAAATCGGACATGTTGGCTTGATTCACAAGATGTGTACCTTTCATATGCTGTATTGGACTTGTTAATGTGTGAAAGTTAAATATTTAAAAAAAAAAAATTTTGAATTTCGCGCCCTGCACTTTGAGCTGGCTGTTGTCATAAGTGTACCGGTGTCGGGCTTGCACGCCAAACAGGTTAAGAAGCCCTCCTGTTCTCCACTCATTACCTGTATTAACTGCACCTGTTTGAACTCGTTACCTGTATAAAAGACACCTGTCCACACACTCAATCAAACAGACTCCAACCTCTCCACAATGGCCAAGACCGAGAGCTGTGTAAGGACATCAGGGATAAAATTGTAGACCTGCACAAGGTTGGGATGGGCTACAGGACAATAGGCAAGCAGCTTGGTGAAAAGGCAACAACTGTTGGCGTAATTATTAGAAAATGGAAGTTCAAGATGACGGTCAATCACCCTCGGTCTGGGGCTCCATGCAAGATCTCACCTCGTGGGGCATCAATGATCATGAGGAAGGTGAGGGATCAGCCCAGAACTACACGGCAGGACCTGGTCAATGACCTGAAGAGAGCTGGGACCACAGTCTCAAAGAAAACCATTAGTAACACACTACGCCGTCATGGATTAAAATCCTGCAGCGCACGCAAGGTCCCCCTGCTCAAGCCAGCGCATGTCCAGGCCCGTCTGAAGTTTGCCAATGACCATCTGGATGATCCAGAGGAGGAATGGGAGAAGGTCATGTGGTCTGATGATACAAAAATAGAGCTTTTTGGTCTAAACTCCACTCGCCGTGTTTGGAGGAAGAAGAAGGATGAGTACAACCCCAAGAACACCATCCCAACCATGATGCATGGAGGTGGAAACATCATTCTTTGGGGATGCTTTTCTGCAAAGGGGACAGGACGACTGCACCGTATTGAGGGGAGGATGGATGGGGCCATGTATCGCGAGATCTTGGCCAACAACCTCCTTCCCTCAGTAAGAGCATTGAAGATGGGTCCTGGCTGGGTCTTCCAGCATGACAACGACCCGAAACACACAGCCAGGGCAACTAAGGAGTGGCTCCGTAAGAAGCTTCTCAAGGTCCTGGAGTGGCCTAGCCAGTCTCCAGACCTGAACCCAATAGAAAATCTTTGGAGGGAGCTGAAAGTCCGTATTGCCCAGCGACAGCCCCGAAACCTGAAGGATCTGGAGAAGGTTTGTATGGAGGAGTGGGCCAAAATCCCTGCTGCAGTGTGTGCAAACCTGGTCAAGAACTACAGGAAACGTATGATCTCTGTAATTGCAAACAAAGGTTTCTGTACCAAATATTAAGTTCTGCTTTTCTGATGTATCAAATACTTATGTCATTCAATAAAATGCAAATTATTTACTTAAAAATCATACAAATGTGATTTTCTGGATTTTTGATTCCGTCTCTCACAGTTGAAGTGTACCTATGATAAAAATTACAGACCTCTACATGCTTTGTAAGTAGGAAAACCTGCAAAATCGTCAGTGTTTCAAATACTTGTTCTCCCCACTGTATATTTTTTCCCTTTCAATAACTGAAAATAATGCAAAGATTGATTTTTTTTTAAAGTTAGGCAATTCCTGCCCTTACAGAATAAGTCCCTTTAACTTACCAAAAGCAGGATCCTCTTCCTCCTCTTTCACTTTGATAACCAGTGCTGATGTTAGACCACACTCTTCTACAGCTACAGACACTTGACTCTCTCCTGTGTGCAACGTCTGGTGTTTTTTCAGGTTTCCTTTGTCACTGAATTGCTTCCCACAGACAGAGCAGGAGTAAGGTTTTTCTCCTGTGTGAGTTCTCATATGTATTTGTAGTTTTGATAACTTGTGACAATTTTTTCCACACACTGAACAAAAGTGAATCTTCTTAGCTGTGTGATTCCCCTGGTGTTGTTCAGGTAGTCCTGATGTAGAGGGACTCCCTTCACTGTCAGAGCAGTGGTTAGGTCTCTCTGCTGTGGGATAAGATAGTTTTTCATTTCAATCCTATGTAAAAATGTGGAACTGTAACGATATATACTTTTCCCTTAGAATAACAAAGTAATATAAAGATTGATAAAAACAAATGTTTTTCTATTCAAACCCTTACAGAATAAGTCCCTTTAACTTCTCTAGGGTAGGGGACAGCATTTCCACGTTTGGATGAAAAGCATACCCAAATTCAACTGCCAGTTACTCATCCCCAGGAGATAAGATATGCATATTATTAGTAGATTTGGATAAAAAAAACACTCTGAAGTTTCTAAAACTGTTTGAATCATGTCTGTGAGTATAACAGAACTTATTTAGCAGGTGAAACCCCGAGGACAAACCATTCAATGTTTTTGTTGTTGTTGAGGTCACTGTCTTTTCAATGAGTTTTCATTGGGAAACCAGATTTCTAAGCGAATTGCTTGCAGTTCCTACGGCTTCCACAACAGTCCTGAGAAATAGGTTGAGGTTATTCCTTTGTGTAATGAAGAAATACGGCCATCTTGAAGTTTAGGCACTCCAGGTGTCCTGGACATGCGCTTCAATCAAACAGAAGGCATGCTACATATCGTTTTAATCCTGTATGGAATTGTATCGATTATTAACGTAAAAATACCTAAAGTTGTATTACAAAAGTAGTTTGGCAAAGTTTACAGGTAACCTTTGAGATATTTTGTCGTCACGTTTGAGCAAGTTGGAACCGGTGTTTTTCTGGATCAAACGCGCCAAATAAATGGACATTTTGGATATATATCGACGGAATTAATCGAACAAAAGGACCATTTGTGATGTTTATGGGACACATTGGAGTGCCAACAACAGAAGCTCGTCAAAGGTAAGGCATGAATTATATTTTTATTTCTGCGTTTTGTGTGGCGCCTGCTGGGTTGAAATGTTTTCTCTCTTTTGTTTACTATAAGTGCTATGCTCAGATAATAGCATCGTATGCTTTCGCTGAAAAGCCTATTTGAATTCTGACATGTTGGCTGGATTCACAACCAGTGTAGCTTTAATTTGGTATCTTTCATGTGTGATTTAATGAAAGTTTGATTTTATAGTAATTTTCATAGTAAATCATTTTAATACAGTAGCGTCTTGCCTAAACTCAGATTTTTGGATATAAATATGAACTTTACCGAACAAAACATATGTATTGTGTAACATGAAGTCCTATGAGTGTCATCTGATGAAGATCATCAAAGGTTAGTGAATCATTTTATCTCTATTTCTGCTTTTTGTTACTCCTCTCTTTGGCTGGAAAAATGGCTGTCTTTTTCTGTGACTTGGCTCATACCTAATATAATTGTTTGGTGTGCTTTCGTCGTAAAACCTTTTTGAAATCGGACACTTAGGCTGGATTTACAACAAGTGTAGCTTAAAAATGGTGTAAAGTACTTGTAAGCTTGAGGAATTTAAATTATGGGATTTCTGTTGTTTTGAATTTGGTGCCCTGCAGTTTCACTGGCTGTTGACGAGGTGGGACGCTACCGTCCCACATACCCTAGAGAGGTTAACTTACCAAAAGCAGGATCCTCTTCCTCCTCTTTGATAACCAGTGCTGATGTAAAACCACACTCTTCTACAGCTACAGACACTGGACTCTCTCCTGTGTGTGTTCTCTGGTGTTTGGTAAGATTTGACGATAAAGAGAAACTTTCCCCGCACACGGAGCAACTGTACAGCTTCTCTCCTGTGTGCATTGTCTGGTGTTTTTTCAGGTTTCCTTTCTCACTGAATTGCTTCCCACAGACAGAGCAGGAGTAAGGTTTTTCTCCTGTGTGAGTTCTCATATGTATTTGTAGTTTTGATAACTTGTGACAGTTTTTTCCACACACTGAACAAAAGTGAATCTTCTTAGCTGTGTGATTCCCCTGGTGTTGTTCAGGTAGTCCTGATGTAGAGGGACTTCCTTCACTGTCAGAGCAGTGGTCAGGTCTCTCTGCTGTGGTAAAGACATGAGTATGGATTAACTCAAATTAGTCAACACCCTGACTGAGTCAAAATGTTTGTTCCTGACTAAACAGAAAATAAATACTGTAAAATTATAGGATCCATACTTTTCCCGAAAATGCTACATGTTAGCTTTTCCCATGAGATAGCTTAGGGCTAACTGTGCCAGGTTAACCACCAGAGGGATATTCTAAACCTCCAAATCAAATAAAATCAAATGTTATTGGTTGTTTACACAGAGTATTCTGTCGTTGTTATAGCAGGTGAAGCTAACTGCTTATGTTTCTAGCTCCAACAGTGCAGTATTACCTAACAATACAAAACAATACATACAAATCCCACCAAAATGTATCAGAACAGTCTGGAATATATATAGAATGGTGTGTATAGACAGTATGGACAGTACATGAATAGAAAAGGTGTGTACAGCAGTAGTTATATAGGATGGTGTGTATAGACAGTAGTTATATAGGATGGTGTGTATAGACAGTAGTTATATAGGATGGTGTGTATAGACAGTAGTTATATAGGATGATGTGTATAGACAGTAGTTATATAGGATGGTGTGTATTGACAGTATATGAATAGAAAAGGTGTGTACAGCAGTAGTTAAATAGGATGAGCATTGACTAGAATACAGTATATACATATGAAGTCGGTAAAACAGTATATAAACATAATTGCACATCTATCACTCCAGTATTAATGCCAAATTGTAATTATTCGCCTCTACGGCCTACCTCACTTTATTAAATTTTTTTTTTTTTTAATTTGACCTTTATTTATCCAGGTAGGCCAGTTGAGAACAAGTTCTCATTTACAACTGCGACCTGGCCAAGATAAAGCAAAGCAGTGCGACACAAACAACAACACAGAGTTACACATGGAATAAACAAACATACAGTCAATAATATAGTAGAAAAGTCTATATACAGTGTGTGCAAATGAGGTAAGATAAGGGAGGTAAGGCAATAAATAGGCCATAGTTGCGAAGTAATTACAATTTAGCAATTAAACACTGGAGTGATAGATGTGCAGAAGATGAATGTGCAAGTAGAGATACTGGGGTGAAAAGGAGCAAAAACAAAATGGGGATGAGGTAGTTGGATGGGCTATGTACAGGTGCAATGATCTGTAAGATGCTCTGACAGCTGATGCTTAAAGTTAGTGAGGGAGATATGAGTCTCCAGCTTCAGTGATTTTTGCAATTCGTTCCAGTCATTGGCAGCAGAGAACTGGAAGGAAAGGCGGCCAAAGGAGGAATTGGCATTGGGGGTGAGGAACAGTGAACGGAGGAAATGTCATGCTGAAACAGGAAAGGGCCTTCACCAAACTGTTGCCACAAAGTTGGAAGCACAGAATCGTCTAGAATGTTATTGTATGCTGTAGCTCTAAGATTTCCCTTCACTGGAACTAAGGAGCCTAGCCCGAACCATGAAAAACAGCCCGAGACCATTATTCCTCCTCCAACAAACTTTACAGTTGGCACTATGCATTCCGGCACAATTCATCAATCCAGAAAAAGTGTTAGCACTGCTCCAGAGTCCAATGGCAGCGAGCCTTACACCACTCCAACCGACGCTTGACATAGCGGATGGTGATCTTAGGCTTGTGTGCGGCTGCTCGGCCATGGAAACCCATTTCATGAAGCTCCCGACAAACAGTTATTGTGCTGAAGTTACTTCCAGAGGCAGTTTGGAACTCGGTAGTGAGTGTTGCAACTGAGGACAAGACGATTTTTACGCTCTACAGCACTCGGCAGTCCCGTTCCGTGAGCTTGTGTGGCCTACCACTTCGCGGCTGAGCCGTTGTTGCTCCTAGACGTTTGCACTTCACAATAACAGCACTTACAGTTGATCGGGGCAGTTGAGCTCTTCAGTACGGGCCATTCTATTACCAATGTTTGTTTATGGAGATTGCATGGCTGTGTGCTTGATTTTATACACCTGTCGGGTGCAGCTTAATTAGCCAAATCCACTAATTAAAAGTATGTCCATGTAGTGCATCTTACTCAATGGTAGGAATAGGTTTGGTCCAGATCAGATGTTGGTATTTATTGACTAGTATGTGAATCCTATAAATCAAAAGGGCCAATTTGGATGCAATCAATTAGCTTCATTTCTCAGAGATGAAATGTAATTTCAACAAAATAATGTTGCAGGAATGCTAATCTTACCTGTTACTAACTACAGACACTATTTCATAAGAATCATTGTGATGGTGGGTGTCATGGCTGAAATGACATGGAATGATTCAGGGGTAAACAAAACGTATTACTATTTTCCAGCTATTATCGGTCATTCTCCTGTGTTTTTATTCCATAAACAATTAACTTTTTATTGAAATAAACAGATAGTCCATATGTAGCTGCTATACAGATGGTCACACTATCTGTTGATAAGCAACTGCTTGCCAAGGTTACGGTTAGGGTTATGTTTAGAATAAGGGTAAGGTTAGGGCCAGGGTTATGTTTAGAATAAGGGTAAGGTTAGGGCCAGGGTTATGTTTAGAATAAGGGTAAGGTTAGGGCTAGTGGATCAGAGTCTGCTAAATGACTCACTACTGTAGAGGCTCTGGATCAGAGAGTCTGCTAAATGAATCACCACTGTAGTGGCGTTGGATCAGAGAGTCTGCTAAATGACTCACTACTGTAGTGACTCTGGATCAGAGAGTCTGCTAAATGACTCACTACTGTAGTGGCTCTGGATCAGAGAGTCTGCTAAATTACTATGTAAATGTATTAGTTGACATGCTACTGATAGTCTGTAGAAAATCAACAGGTGGACTATCCAAATAAAGTGTTACCAATTAAACTGCTATATATGGAATGGAACTGTATAATCTCTGAGATTTAATTAATTAAGCATGTTTATTTACCAGTATTATCCATGTCCCAGTCTTCCTCCTCCTTGACTACAATGTTAAATCTGGGTATTTCACTGCAGTTGTCGATGTCTCTATGGTTAGAGTCAGGAACCAGTGACTCTGGAGGGTTGGGTTCAGTGGAGCAGGAGAGATGGGGGTTGGACGGGTCCGCAGAATACTAAAACAAAGAATAAGAATGAATTAGTTATATATACCCATCAGAACCCAAAATCTAAACTTGTTTTACTCCGATGTTTGTAAACAAACTAAATGTAAACAAACACTATATAACCTCAAAACATGGTTAAAACTATCATGTTCATATCATGGATGGTCAGTGCTTGCATCAATAGCCCATATCATGGATGGTCAGTGCTTGCATCAATAGCCCTGTTTATGAATTTGAGAGTGGTTACATTTCTTCAGGCCACCCCTCAACTTTTTATGAGCTTTAAAGAGGGGAAGCAAGATGTGATTGTTTCAACTGATGATTTCCGCTTTAATAAATAGCTAAATGAATTAGCTAACTAGCCAATACTTTAGGCATATCCATCCCGACTGGTTTAGCATTAGTTATAGTCACTCACCTCATTCATCGTGAATTCTTCAGAAATAGTTTCCTATGAAAGAGTTTGGTCACTGAATTAAACTAAAGCAGATTCTCCTCAAATCCCCGACAGTTCACCACGAGGTCACATTAGCTAGCGGATTACTTTCCATACAACTCAGCTAGCTAACTAGCTAGGCCAACGGTAGCTATATAATTTACTTTCCTATACCAGATAGCAAAACTGTATGAAATTGTCGTTGAAAATATCGCTAGCTCCACTTATATAGTCCGAGTTGGGCAATATCAAAGTCTAATTTAAACGACATCAAATGATATCGGACACCTTTCACACACTACCAAGCTAAGCTAGCTATCTATCAACAGAAGCGTCTTCTTTCATCCCGGCCATCTTCCGGGTTAGATTCTTCTGTCTATCCGCATTACCTCAAATCAGCAGAAGGCTCTTTGGGACACTAGCGTGTTACTAACGTTACAGTTTGATAGAAACCTGAGGAATTATTGACAATATTTACCTGTACACTAAATAATATATTCATGGTTAGCTACCAGTTAGCTACATTAGTCATTTCCTCTTTCCGGTCTAACTTCCGGTTCATACTAGACTCTCCTGCCGACTCATTCTGCATTACCGCCACCACCAGTTCATCTTTTTCTATGGCATCTTGGCGGTCCGCAAACAAACGTTTAAGTGCATGCCGCCACCTACTGTTCTGGACTGTACGATCAATCATGATCTGACCAATTCTGTACCACCATGAAAATATCATAACAACCAAATACTAACTTCTACCAGCCCCCCTCCCCTCCCCTCCCCCCCAAAACACTCCCCAACCCTCCTACCCCATTAAACTGTATGTATATCATGCTGAAACACTCCCCCCTTAGTATTGTTCAGCATGTCAAGAACCATTTCAAATGTAACATCTGTTACCCCCAATATCTCTGAGGAATGATGGAACTACAGTGGAATGATGGAACTACAGTGAGGAATGATGGAACTACAGTGAGGAATGATGGAACTACAGTGGAATGATGGAACAACTGTGAGGAATGATGGAACTACATTGGAATGATGGAACAACTGTGAGGAATGATGGAACTACAGTGAGGAATGATGGAACTACAGTGAGGAATGATGGAACTACAGTGGAATGATGGAACAACTGTGAGGAATGATGGAACTACAGTGAGGAATGATGGAACTACAGTGAGGAATGATGGAACTACAGTGAGGAATGATGGAACTACAGTGAGGAATGATGGAACTACAGTGGAATGATGGAACAACTGGACCTAATGTTGGTTGTGTTTCTGCTGGTCCTGGCTGGTGTTTCTGCTGGTTTGGAGGCCTGTTCAGAAATCTTGCTCTCATGAATGCCTGGTGTCAAAGGACACGTTGAATAATGAATCAAGTTGACGTCATAGCTTTTATTGGCACGGTTATCAATACGACTCGGGTTGTGGAAAGCAGAAATGCCAGATTGTGGAGACTATATACAGGGGGTACCGGTACAGAGTCAATGTGGAGGCTATATACAGGGGGTACCGGTACCGAGTCAATGTGGAGGCTATATACAGGGGGTACCGGTACCGAGTCAATGTGGAGGCTATATACAGGGGGTACCGGTACCGAGTCAATGTGTGGGGTTACAGGTTAGTCGAGGTAATTTGTACATGTAGATAGATGCAAAGTGACTATGCATTGATAATGAGCAGCGAGTAGCAGCAGTGTAAAAATAAAGGAGGAGGGGGTCAATGTAAATAGTCCGGAAGGCCATTTGATTAATTGTTCAGCAGTCTAATGGCTTGGTGGTAGAAGCTGATAAGGAGCCTTTTGGACATAGACTTGGTGCTCCGGGTACCGCTTGCCGTGCGGTAGCAGAGAGAACAGTCTATGACTTGGTGCTCCGGTACCGTTTGCCGTGCGGTAGCAGAGAGAACAGTCTATGACTTGGTGCTCCGGTACCGTTTGCCGTGCGGTAGCAGAGAGAACAGTCTATGACTTGGTGCTCCGGGTACCACTTTCCATGCGGTAGCAGAGAGAACAGTCTATGACTTGGTGCTCCGGGTACCACTTTCCATGCGGTAGCAGAGAGAACAGTCTATGACTTGGGTGACAGGAGTCTTTGACAATTTTTTGGGGGCCTTCCTCTGACACAGCCTAGTATATACAGTACCAGTCAAAAGTTTGGACACGCCAACTCATTCAACCTGTCAAATGTCAGTGAGGACACTTGCTAGTTGGTCCGCGCATGCTTTGAGTAGATGTCCTGGTAATCTGTCTGGCCCCGCGGCTTTGTGAATGTTGACCTGTTTATAGGTCTAGCTCACATCGCGTACGGAAAGCGTGATCACACAGTCATCCGGAACAGCTGGTGCACTCATGCATGCTTCAGTGTTGTCCCGCTCCTTGAAAGTGGCAGCTCTAGCCTTTAGCTCGGTGCGGATGTTACCTGTAATCCATGGCTTCTGGTTGGGACATGTATGTACGGTCACTGTGGGGGCGACATCGTCAATGCACTTCTTGATGAAGCCGGTGACTGAGATGGTATACTCCTCAATGCCATTGTCTGAATCCCGGAACATATTCCAGTCTGTGCTAGCAAAACAGTCCTGTAGCGTAGCATCTGCGTCCTCTGACCACTTACGTATTGAACGAGTCACTGGTACTTCCTGCTTTAGTTTTAGCTTGTAAGCAGGAATCAGGAGGATAGAATTATGATTTGCCAAATGTTGTATGTGTATTTATTAGGGATCCCCATGTTGCCACGGCAGCAGCTACTCTTCCTGGGGTCCAAACACAGCAAAGCGTCCACATTACATATAAAACAACAGATAACGCAGGGAACTATGTTTGTACTGAATGAACTAAAGATAAAACCGTACATCATATAACATCCCTACACCACCACATGTCCACAACACATGTTCAATACCACCATACAACAACATCACAATGTGTCTGTACCTTTGTGTGTGTCTCTTCAAAGTCCCAGTTGTTCCATAAGATGTATTTTTACCTGCTTTTTAAAATCTGATTCTACTGCTTGCATCAGTTACCTGACGTGGAATAGAGTTCCATGTAGTCATGGCTCTATGTAGTATTGTGCGCCTCCCATTGTCTGTTCTGGACTTGGGGACTATGAAGGGACCTCTGGTGGCTTGTCTTGTGGGGTATGCATGGGTGTCCAAGCTGTGTGCCAGTATTTTAAACAGACAGCTCGGTACCTTCAGCTTGTCAACACCTCTTACAAAAACAAGTAATGATGAAGTCAATCTCTCTTCCACTTTGAGCCATGAGAGATTGACATGCATGTCATTAATGTTAGCTCTCCGTGTACTTTTAATGGCCAGCCGTGCTGCCCTGTTCTGAGCCAACGGCAATTTTCTCAAATCTCTCTTTGTGGCACCTGACCACACTACTGAACAGTAGTCCAGGTGCGACAAAATCAGGGCCTGTAGGACCTGCCTTGTTGATAGTGTTGTTAAGAAGGCAGAGCAGCGCTTTATTATGGACAGACTTCTCATCTTAGCTACTGTTGTATCAATATGTTTTGACCATGACAGTTTACAATCCAAGATCCCCCTAGGTTTCTTTAGGTTCTCCTGATGTAGAGGCTCTCCCCTCCGAACTCTCGTCTGTGTGAATGAGAAAACATAGGTTAAAAGGTCCAGTGTAGTCAAAAATGTGATTTCCTGTCTTTTATACACATTTCCACACAATGAGGTTGGAAAAATACTGTGAAATTATGATAATACCCTTTTAGTGTAAGAACTGTTCGAATTTGACATTTCAGCCTGTTTTGGTGGAATGGAGTTTTGGCCTGCCTGGTGACATCACCAGACGGTAAAGTAGTTAACAGACCAATAAGAGAGTTCCAAACCTCTCTGCTAATAACAGCTCTTTTTCAGTTTTCCCTCCCTACTGAGACAACTCCCTGACAGTCCCAGCAAAATCCTTGCTTGAGATGTTGCTCTTACCTAAGAAGCAATTTTTTGACCATTTTAATTGAAAACAATCACAGCAAGGTACTTCATTTTTTTACCTAGAAATGATTTCATATGGAGTTAAAAACGGCGGCATTGGATTTTTAAATAAAAGAGCGATGTTCATTCAAAGTCAATATTGTATTACAGTTTTTTTGCGATTGCTTACACACTTGTTGCGGAATTTGGCTCATTGTGTCAAAACTCTACACACGAGCCAAATAAGACACAACACTTGGAGATAAACATGTCACTTCTATGGCAAAATGAAACTCTGCAATCAAAACCTAACAATCCTTTTTCAAAATGGAACTCTGCCATCAAAACCTAACAATCCTTTTTCAAAATGGAACTCTGCCATCAAAACCTAACAATCCTTTTTCAAAATGGAACTCTGCCATCAAAACCTAACAATCCTTTTTCAAAATGGAACTCTGCCATCAAAACCAAACAATCCTTTTTCAAAATGGAACTCTGCCATCAAAACCAAACAATCCTTTTTCAAATTGGCATTTTTGCAACAAAATGATACACACATGCACCATTTGAATGACTCTTTCGAAGCAGCAACAACACACTGATGTACTTTATACAAAACACTGCTGTCTTTAGTACTTTGTATACCTTTTTAATGTTCTCATACAGGCTTCTCTGAAAGATTGTTCCAGTACAGGACATCTACTCACATTTCAATGAACACAAAAATAGAAAAGCTTCAGAAAAAAATATATACAGCTGATTTTTTTGCCATTGCAGGTTTTTACAACAACAAAAAAACACAAAAGAAAATTAGAATTACAGTACAGCAATCAATACAATATGTTACTGTAAAATAATTACAGTAAAATTACAGTGCAATGGTAAAAATAAATAAATATTGTAAGGTATTTTCAAGGCACATTATCTTCATACTGTAGATGCCGTTGTCTAATGAGGAGAGGGCTGCATGGCACAGACAAGAGATTAACGCAGATCCAGTTGCTAGAGGGGAGGAAAGACGAGCCAGAAGAAAAGCAAGGTATTGTTTTCATGGTTTCATGCTACTGTCAGCAACAGAACAGGATATAATAGGATATAAAGCTGAGTGGAAACACTTAACATTAAGTTGCACTATTACACTGTAGTCAGTGTTTTATTTAAGTTAAGGTATAACTGATGGATTATATTAGTTAATATAATATTACACACACAATGATGGATTAAAAATGGATTACGAATTATATTAGTTAACAGCTGCTTCATATTTGGGGCATTTTATGAAAAGTCGAGACTGTACAAGTTTGAATTGAAGTAGTTTGATGGGCATTTTATGTAGCAATTTTGTTTAGGTATCTTGAAATTTAATTTGTGTTCCTGCATTGAATAGAAATGTACCAGTTACAGTGTAACAATGCATAATTACAACATTAACTATCATGTAATAAATCATGTAATAATGCACCTTAATGCAACGTAAAGTGTTGCCGCAGGCTCAAATTATAGTAAAGGGATTATTATTAACATTAGCAATGAAATAGTAACAAAACATGTTTGAGAGAAAGGCGAGAGGGAGTTGATTTAACTTTTAAACCTTGATGAAGTGTTATCATTGTATAGCCTACTATTAATAGACTACTGATAACATTTAATGGATGAGAATCCTATTATGTGCCAGTGTCATTCAGGGTAACAACATATTGTCATACAGTATAACACCAGTATTTTATATTACGATACAATAACTTTGTTTTGTTGACTCAGAGAAGACAAAAACAAGTCTCAAAAGATGAAGTGAAAGATATTTTTGTAGATTTCTGGATTTTTTTCCCCAGTGTAACGCAGGAAGTTTTTGTAAAAAACCTTCAACAAATTTTGAGTTGTACCCATGACACGTCAAATAAGTGGTATTCAAAATAAAATAATGTTATTTTTTCTGGGTAGTTATATTTCTGCCAGTCTAAGAATGGATAGATAACCTTGTGATTATTAAAAATGGGCATAAAATAAAAACTGAAAAACTGAATACTGAATGACATTTTACTAGGGTACATTCATATGAATCACAATAAAAATGTATTATTGGCTTTATTCTTGAATATAACTAATATAATTTTTTGCTACTTATAAAACCTTATACGTCTTTGACCCTTATACGGTAATTGAACACCAATTAGTCTGAGCATTAGCACTACAAATAGACCTCAGGTAAGATCACCTCTGTTGTGAGAACTTTGCAAACATGGAGGCAGTGAGAGCGAGAGGAAGAGGAAGAGAGAGAGGAGTAGGAGGAGGACAAGGACAAGAACAAAGAAGGGGACCAGGCAATAGACGGAGACATATTTCCGACGACATTTGGGCCACTTTGGTGGACCATGTCATAAATCATGGCCTGACGATGAGGGAGGCTGGGCAGAGAGTCCTGGACTTCGATGCAGCTGCACAGCCTCATGAGTTCATTTTCATTGATGAAGCTGGATTCAATCTAGCTAAAACCAGGCATCGGGCCGAAATGTTATAGGACAAAGAGCCGTTGTGAATGTCCCTGGGCAGTGTCGGGTTCACCTAGGGGTCATGATATGGACTGTACAAATGTTTGATGTATTAGAATAATTGATTATGCTTATGTTATATTAATAGTTATAAGACCCCTCCTTACATTTATAGGGTCCTAGACTACAGATTAACAATATATATACATTATGAGGTTTTAATATTGTTCCACAGTTGTTTTCTAATTCTCTCTCTCTGCCTCATTATAAAGAGGCTCCTCTGAGAAATGTGTGACTGTGAAGAAGGAGCTCTGCAGGGGAGTGTAGGAGATAAGAGACTAGTCAGACATTCCACAATAAATCAACTTGGGGGAGTGGACATTTACTGCCGAGGCCTTAGAAAACACTGGAACTATTGTATCTCTCTTGCAAGTTAGTATAGCTGTGTATGCATGGGCTTGGTATGAGGAGTAGAAGGTAATGACGTATGCAGTGACATCACAGGGGGTTGACTACGAGCATGATAAAAGCAACGTGGACCTATAGTGCAGAACTTACTCGGAAACATGCGTGCTACGTTCCTGATTGTCAACTTCTGTCTGCAATTGCATTAATAACGGTTGTTGAATGATTTAATTAAAGACATTGTCATAATGCTAATTTCACCAATGAACCAATGACTGACAAGGACGAAAGGAACGAACCCTAACAGCAACGCGGGGGAAATATCACCTTGTGTGCAGCCATTAGTCTGCAAGGAGTTCTCCATCACCATGCCACCCATCACCATGCCACCCATCACCATGGCACCCTGGTTCCCTACAATACTGCAACACATGATCATATTTCTGGAAGCACTACATAATGCAGCTGTACAGGACGGACCAGAGCAGCCCGGGTTTGTGGTCATCTGGGATAATATGTACAGGACGGACCAGAGCAGCCCAGGTTTGTGGTCATCGTGGATAATGTTAGTTTCCACCGGGCTGCTCTGGTCAGGGACTGGTTCACCAACCACAATAACTTCACAGTTGTATATTTGCCCCCTTACTCCCCATTTCTCAATCCGATTGAGGAATTATTTTCAGCTTGGCGTTGGAAAGTGTATGACCGCCAACCACATGCCCGCCTGCCTCTTCTGCAAGCAACGGAAGAGGCATGCGGAGACACTGAGGTGGGGTCAGTCCAGGGTTGGATACGGCAAGGAGATTATTTTCCCCGTTGCCTAGCCAGGGATGACATTGCTTGTGATGTGGATGAGGTGATGTGGCCAGACCCTAACAGAAGGTGGGATCCATAAACCATCCACCCTATCCCTTACAATGCCATAAAATAGTTTAAAATGATAATATTCAGTATTCATACAACAAGTAAATATGAATTGCATGATTAAATGTTGTAAACTAGTGAAAACATGGGATAACAAAGCTACTGTCCTTCAGCATAACGGGTGACATGGTATAACATGAAACTTTTGTTGTGCTGAAGGACAAAAGCGTGATACCGAAGGACGAATTTCATACATAAACACATTTAACAGGCAGTTCCCTTGGCCACCTATATAAAGTAATGACCTTGACCTATAAAGATTATCCTACCTTTTCATATTTAATATAGATTTTTATAAAATAATAACATTAAAAGTATGTTTTCTGTGTTGTACTGAAGGGACATGTGTTTTTGTTACAAAGGTTACTAGAGGATGAAAAGGTGAACTCATCAAATATTTCAGAGAGATTTACTCACCTCATCACGTTGATAGAGGGTCTTCAATAGGTCTTCTTTGTGATGTCACACACGGTCACATGATCATGTGATATGCTTTAAAATGGCTTTTTACCTTTGTTATACTGAATGACATTGATGAAGCGCCAAAGTCCGGACAAAAGTTATTCAAGTTTTTAAATATTTTTTTAGATCCAGTATGTGCCCATTATTTAATATATCGTTGCAAACACTAACACAATTATGCCATGGGTGTTCATTTATATTTTTAGGATGAATTTCTACATTTTAAAAACACTTTTGTCATTAGATTTCTAACCCAGTTACACTGAAGGACATTTTGACACTTTAGGGCTCAATAACTCTCTTAATTTAATAGTTTGCAACACAAATATTTTGGGGTCAAAAGAAGGGTAAGAGTTGAGTGATTTAATATTATATTTATACATATTTATCTTTTCTTATCTAGTCTTTGACCCACAAGTGTTTTCATGTGTGTGTGTGTGTGTGTGTGTGTGTGTGTCAGGGCAAGGGTGTCGTTTCTCTCCAGTGTGCACTGGAGATAGATACGCCTTCTCGCTGAAACTCTTCCCACACACAGAGCAACTATAAGGTCTCTTTCCTGTGTGAGTCTTCTCATGTCTCAGCAGTTGTTTAGACAAGGCAAAGCTTTTCCCACACACTGAACAGTAGTGGGGTGTCCTTGCATGTTGCAGAGAGTGGTCCTTTAACTGATCTGGACGGCTGAAACCCTTCCCACACACAGAGCAGGAGTAAGGTTTCTCTTCTGTGTGTAACCACTGGTGCCTTCTCAATATTGAGGCGAAACCAAACCTCTTGTCACATTTGGAGCAGACGTAAGGTTTCTCTCCAGTGTGCACTTTCTGGTGGTCTTGAAGATGTCTTTTTTCACGGAACTGCTTTCCACACACAGAGCAAGGGTAAAGCTTTTCTCCTGTGTGTATTCTCATATGTATTAGCAGTTTTTATAACTTTAGGCAATCTCTTCGGCACACTGAACAGCAGTGAGAGCTCTTAACTGTTTGATTCTCCTGGTGATGTGCAGGTTCTCCTGATGTAAAGGGACTCTCCTCTTGGTCAGAACTCTGATATGGATTCTCTCCTGTTTGAATAAGACAAGATAGATTTAACAAATGAGCTAACGACCCAACAATATATTGTCATGGGAGTCAAGGTCTTTGACACACCATTCTAGGGTTGTCCCGATACCAGTAACGCAACACAGAAGTATCGTGACTACAAAACAAAACATGAAGCAGACTTAAATTCTTTAGGAAAACAGTCCTAATGTTGTCACCCAGAGTCCTGTATGTTCATTTTCTAAGGTATAGCACACAACTTTTTACATAAAGTACGTTTATTAAGGACCATAGAGTTTAATCTGCTTTGTGTTGTTTTTTTCTGCCATGGATAATCTTGTGTCATAGTATTGCGATATTGGTATTGCGAAAACCATCTCCATGTACCATGATGAGGATCCAATCCAGCTTCTTCTCCTTCAGCATTCATCAGACCACCAATATCCTCCTCGTCTTCATCATTTTCTTCCTCTTTCATTCCTTCGATTGTAGCGTTCATCTCAGCTATTTGACTGAGGTCCTCAAACTCAACAGGTGCTCTATCAGCATGAGTCTTCTGATGTCTACGGAGGTTTTGAGGACGTATGTACCTCTGGCCACATTCAGCGCAACTGTAAGGTCTCTCTCCTGTGTGTGCCAGGCATTGGAGCTGAAAGGGTCTTGGATAACTAAAACACTTGCCGCAGACAGAACAGGGTTTATCTCCTGAATGCGTCCTGAAGTGATCCTTCAAGGTGGATGATTGAGTAAAACTCTTCCCCCACACATAGCAGGAGTGGATTTTCTCTCCTGTGTGTAATTTATGGTGTCTTTTCAAGGCTGAAGTGAAAGCAAAGCTCTTGTCACAGTCGGGGCAGGCATAAGGTTTCTCTCCAGTGTGCACTTTCTGGTGGTTTCGAAGATGTATTTTTTCACGGAACTGCTTCCCACACACAGAACAACTGTACGGCTTATCTCCTGTGTGAGTTCTCATGTGTCTTTCCAGTGATGAAAGCTTTTGGCAATCTCTTCCACACACTGAACAGCAGTGAGAGCTCTTAGCTGTGTGACTCTCCTGGTGTTGTTCAGGTTCTCCTGATGTAGAGGGACTCTCTTCCTGGTTATTCTCTCCTATGGGAATAACAAAGCATTGGTTAAACAAAGCAGCAAACTAGTTCATGTTGGATCATTCATAGAAATAGAATCCAATCATTCAATTCAATGATGTCACAATGGGTGGACTGAAGATACCCAGGTTAGGACAAGAGGATTCTAATATCCCGTTATTGCATAAAATGCAGAAGAATTCTAAAATACGGGACCAACAATGCAAGCAAATATGGCTGAGAGTGAATGTTAGCAGTGCAATCCAGCATCAGCTGATAGAACATTTCAAAATGGAAATGATTGCATCACAATACAAGGCAGCCATTGCGAGTGTACCCATGAGTTTACCAGTCAAATTGCCAGGGTTAGAGGTTCCAAACCCTTCCTAGGAATTCTATTTTTTATGGTATTGTTGTTTGACTGCAGTCTGACTGTCACATTCTCATACTCGGACCAACGTGCAGCGTGATCTGGATTCCACATCTTTATTTATTTAAAGTAAGTGAACCACATAACAAAACAATAAAGAATAACGAAACGTGACGACAATGGAGTGCTGACATACAACTACACATAAACAATATCCCACAAAACACAGGTGGAAAAATGCTACTTAAATATGATCCCCAATTAGAGACAACGATAGTCAGCTGCCTCTAATTGGGAATCAAAACCAAAACCCCAACATAGAAAAAACAACCTAGAACCCCACATAGAAAATATAAACTAGACTAACCCCCCTAGTCACACCCTGACCTACTCTACCATAGAAAATATAAACTAGACTAACCCCCCTAGTCACACCCTGACCTACTCTATCATAGAAAATATAAACTAGACTAACCCCCCTAGTCATGCCCTGACCTACTATACCATAGAAAATATAAACTAGACTAACCCCCCTAGTCACACCCTGACCTACTCTACCATAGAAAATATAAACTAGACTAACCCCCCTAGTCACACCCTGACCTACTATACCATAGAAAATAAGGACTCTCTATGGTCAGGACGTGACACTGATTCCCCACCATTATTCCCCCAAACTATACACCTGCTCACTCCCCCTCATGGATTTACAAAATACTGGGTCAGTGTAAGCATTGGCTAGTGGGAGTTTTTTACATCACTCTATTCCTATTGAATCCATAAGAGGGACTGAATTAACGCACCCTTAATGAAGAAAAGGAGAGAATGGGATCTCCACTTACCATGATGAGTAGGATCCAACCCAACTTCTTCTCCATCAGAATTGATCAGACCACCACCAACTTCTTCTTCTTTTACCTGCAGTTCCTCTAAGGCATCACTAATCCCAGGTATCTGACGGAGGCCCTCGGGGGTGCTCAGGTAACGTTGACACATGGTCGTTGGAGGTACAGTCAGTCGGTGGATCAAGAGCATCACCGTCACCAGGGACCAGGCTAGCATCAGGGACCTGGCCAGCTTCGCTAGAGTGGATCTGCTGATGTCTTCTCAGACTTCCTGATTGCGAGAAGCCCCTCCCACAGTCAGGGCACTGGTAAGATTTCTCTCCAGTGTGCGTCCTCTGATGGTCCCTCAGGTGTGTGGATTCAGAGAACCCTTTCCCACAGACGTCACAGACGTGACCCCTTTCTCCTGTGTGTCTTTTCTGGTGTTTAGTGAGATTCCACGATGTAGAGAAAGCCATTCCACAGATAGAGCAAGAGTGAGGTTTCTCTTCTGTGTGCATCCACTTGTGTTTCAGGAGTACTGTGTGCTTCAGCAGGTGTATCTTCATGGCTCCTGTGTGAGCAAACCTCTTCCCACAGTAAGGGCAGGGGTAAGATTTCTCTCCTGTGTGTATTTTCTGGTGTTTGTTAAGGTTTCCCCTCTCACTGAATTGCTTCCCACACACAGAGCAGGAGTATGGTTTGTCACCGGTGTGTGTTCTCATGTGTTTGTGAAGGTCTGATAACCTTTGCCAACATTTTCCACACACAGAGTGTGTGTATCCTCATATGTATTTGCCGTTTTGATAACTTTTTGCATTCTTGTCCACACACTGAACAGCATTGATAGCTCTTAGCTGTGTGATTCTCCTGGTTTTGTTTAGGTTCTCCTGATGTAGAGGGACTTGCTTCACTCTCAGAGCAGTGGTCATGTCTCTCTACTATGGGAAAAAGATTGTATGGATGAACTCAAATTAGTCAACACCCTGACTAATTCAAACTGTTTGGTCCTGACTAATTAACTATGTTTCTCCTACTCCTAAACAACATAAATAGTACAAAATAACCCCTTTGAACTCACCAAAAGCAGGACCTTCTTCCTCTTCTTTTACTTTAACATTGAGTACCAGCCTGAGACCAGCCTCCTCTACAGCTACAGACACCTGCTGTTGTGATCTCTGTCCAGCCTGTTGTCTCTCTCCTGTGTGCATTCTCTGGTGTTTTGTGAGACTTGACGATAAAGAGAAACTCTTCCCACACATAGAGCAACTGTATGGCTTCTCTCCAGTGTGTACTTTCTGGTGTCTTTTCAGAATTCCCTTCTCACTAAATTGTTTTTTTTACTCCTGATGTAGTGGGACTCTCCTCACTGTCAGAGCAGTGGTCAGGTCTCTCTGCTGTGGTAAAGACATGAGTATGGATTAACTCAAATTAGTCAACACCCTGACTGAGTCAAAATGTTTGTTCCTGACTAAACAGAAAATAAATATTGTAAAATTATACGGTCCATACTTTTCCCGAAAATGCTACATGTTAGCTTTTCCCATGAGATAACCTGGCACAATTAGCCCTAAGCTAACCACCAGAGGGATATTTTACACCTCCAAATCAAGGTTGCTCCACTTAAAATCAAATACAATGTTATTGGTCGTGTACACACAGTATTCTGCCGTTGTTATAGCAGGTGCAGCGAAATGCTTATGTTTCTAGCTCCAACAGTGCAGCATTACCTAACAATACAAAACAATACATACAAATCCCACCAAAATGTATCAGAACAGTCCGGAATATATATAGAATGGTGTGTATAGACAGTATATACAGTATATGAATAGAAAAGGTGTGTATAGACAGTAGTTATATAGGATGGTGTGTATAGACAGTAGTTATATAGGATGGTGTGTATAGACAGTAGTTATATAGGATGGTGTGTATAGACAGTAGTTATATAGGATGGTGTGTATAGACAGTAGTTATATAGGATGGTGTGTATAGACAGTAGTTATATAGGATGGTGTGTACAGACAGTAGTTATATAGGATGGTGTGTACAGCAGTAGTTATACAAGATAAGCATTGAGCATCAATACCTCCTCCTTTAGACTATTTGTCAGAACACCCAGAATCCCCTGTATCACATCCGGCCGTTCTATAAGTGAAGATAAGAGACGGTGTCAGACAGGAACCAACCCTATGACTTATGCCTATGTGACGTGTCTGTAACCAGTATAGAAGGGAACTAAACGGCCCCGTCAGAGCTCACTTCAGACAGGTACTTTATGCTCACTTCAGACAGGTACTTTATGCATCTAAGTTTGACTGTGACCCTCCAGCTTGCTGACAATAAAGAGGGATTAATTGAATATTGACTTTGAGTGTCCCTGTGTAAGGTTTTCTACAACAAGCTCTTACACTAAAAGGGCACTATCATCATTTCCACAATTTCACAGTATTATTCCAACTTCATAGTGTAGAATTATATACACTGCTCAAAAAAATAAAGGGAACACTTAAACAACACAATGTAACTCCAAGTCAATCACACTTCTGTGAAATCAAACTGTCCACTTAGGAAGCAACACTGATTGACAATAGATTTCACATGCTGTTGTGCAAATGGAATAGACAAAAGGTGGAAATTATAGGCAATTAGCAAGACACCCCCAATAAAGGAGTGGTTCTGCAGGTGGTGACCACAGACCACTTCTCAGTTCCTATGCTTCCTGGCTGATGTTTTGGTCACTTTTGAATGCTGGCGGTGCTTTCACTCTAGTGGTAGCATGAGACGGAGTCTACAACCCACACAAGTGGCTCAGGTAGTGCAGCTCATCCAGGATGGCACATCAATGCGAGCTGTGGCAAGAAGGTTTGCTGTGTCTGTCAGCGTAGTGTCCAGAGCATGGAGGCGCTACCAGGAGACAGGCCAGTACATCAGGAGACGTGGAGGAGGCCGTAGGAGGGCAACAACCCAGCAGCTGGACCGCTACCTCCGCCTTTGTGCAAGGAGCAGCACTGCCAGAGCCCTGCAAAATGACCTCCAGCAGGCCACAATATGTTAAAAACAAATATTGGCTGTTGTGGAATTTGCTAGAGGAAAATAATCACGTTGTCAGCTGGTTGTGTTAGCATAGGGCTACGTTTTCTCATGTTGTCAGCTGGTTGTGTTAGCATAGGGCTACGTTTCTCATGTTGTCAGCTGGTCGTGTTAGCATAGGGCTACGTTATCTCATGGGAAAAGCTTAAGCAAGAGTTCTCAAGTATGGACCCATTACATATCTACGCAACAAAATAAACAGTTTAGCTCACCAAAAGCAGGATCTTCCTCCTTTTCTTTAACACCCAGTACTAGAATAGACAACTGCTGTTGTGATCCCTGTCCACGAGATTGGTTCAGGTAAGAAGCAGCTACATTTTTGGCATGGACATGATGTCTTTGACTGTATTGGTTTGCTGATGAGGAGAATCTATTCCTACAGATAGAGCAGGGGTAAGGTTTCACCGTAGTGTGAACTCGCTGGTGTCTTCTGAGGAGTGCCAAAGCTGAGAAACTCTTATCACACTGAGAGCAGTGGTGCGGTTTCTGTCCGGTGTGCTGTTGCATGTGTATCTTGAAAGTCCACGATTGGCTGAATTCCTTCCCACATTCTGAGCAGCTGTATTGTGCGACACTAGTGTGAGATTGTTTGTGTCTTGCTAGAGAACTACGGTGAACAAAGGTATTTTTACAGGATGTACACTCGTAAGGTTTCTCTCTATCAGCATAGACAAAAACACCAATTTCCTCCTCCTCCTCCTCTTTGACATTAATTGCCAGCTCCTGTTACTCGTCTTCGATCTTGATATTCATAGTTCGACTGCCTGATGACGCCGTATCTGGAATTCCCAGTGTACACTGGTTGCTATGGTTACTGGCATGGCTGCATTGACGTTTGCGAAGATCTTCGGTCGAAGCGAAACCCCTCCCGCAATCAGAGCACTCGTAAGGTTTCTCTCCAGTGTGCATAGTCTGATGCTGCCTCAGCCTCGATGGTGACTCGTATCTCTTCCCACACTGTGAGCATTTGTAAGGTTTTGGTGTGGGTGCTCCTGTATGGCGTCGTACGTGTCTCGATAGAGTTCCCTTACAGCCAAAGCTCATCTCGCAGTAGGAGCACTGGTGAGGTCTCTCCCCTGTGTGCTTTCTCATGTGCATCTTCAGTTCATATGCAGAGAAACATTCCTTTCCACAATCGGAGCACGGGTGCTTCTTTGTCGCGTCTGGCTGCTTCTCTCCAGGGTGGGTCATCTGATGTCTTTCCAGGTGGGGCTTCAGTGTGAATCGCTTCCCGCACACAGAGCACTGGTAAGGCTTCTCTCCTGTATGTGTTCGGAGGTGTCTCTTCAGTTTGGAGGGGTGAACAAAGTCTTTTCCACATACTGGACAGACGGAAGACTCCTTAGCAGGTTTTGTGTGTGTTCTCAGGTGTCTGTTGAAATTAGATGGGTGAGCGATCTCTATTCCACATTGGGGGCAGCGCCAAGGCTTCTTAGCCGTAGGACTCTCCTGGTGTTGTTCTGCTGATGCCTCTTCACTAGAGCTGGAGTTTGGACTCTCTCCTGTTACAATAGGACAAGAAAAGTTAAATGACAAATTAGGGATGCACGATATAAATCGGTGAACATATCGGAATCGGCCGATATTAGCTAAAAATGACAACTAGTTTAACGCCGATGTGCAAAACTGATGTCAAAGCTGACGTGCCAAACCTATATAACGTAGGTACATGACGTAATGACGCCACGTAACATTTTGCGCTACACGTGCAAAACACAGCATTCCTAACCTAGCCCACAATGTCTGCTGTGTGGATCGAGCAGTCAACAAGTCGAGCAGTCATTTGAAAGAGTAAGTCAACTCAAAAGCGAAATCCATTCACGCCAAGATAATGGAATTCATTGCCCTTGACAATCAACCGTTCTCTGTCGTGGGGGTTGTTGGCTTTCGCTGACTGGTGGGCACCGGTATACATGTTGCCCTACCGGAGTTACACAGTAATGGCGTCACTGCTATTAGCTTCACAACATACTATGGAACGCCGTTTGGGTCTTTGTGTGTCAAAAAAGATACACGTCAAATAACACTATTCGACCCGTTAAATAAGCGTTTAATTTGACACGTCAAATAACACAGTTCTATTATAGAATGTTGTGTGCTCTGAATTTGCACGTTGCAAGCCAAGCGCCACCACTACTATCAGTAGCACTGTCAAAGCTGTACAAAAAAAGTCTGCAAACAAGCAAACACCGGCCACGAACGATGTGTTTACAATACTGCGTTGGTAATAAAGCATTATTTGTTCGACCGCAACTTCTGGGGCAGCTAGCTAGCTTTAGTTTGGTACCTAGCTTTAGGTTTGTATCTAGCTTTAGCTTGGTAGCTAGCTTTAGCTTGGTAGCTAGCTTTAGTTTGGTATCTAGCTTTAGCTTGGTAGCTAGCTTTAGCTTGGTATCCAGCTTTAGTTTGGTATCTAGCTTTAGCTTGGTATCCAGCTTTAGCTTGGTATCTAGCTTTAGCTTGGTAGCTAGCTTTAGCTTGGTAGCTAGCTTTAGCTTGGTAGCTAGCTTTAGTTTGGTATCTAGCTTTAGCTTGGTATCTAGCTTTAGCTTGGTATCTAGCTTTAGTTTGGTATCTAGCTTTAGCTTGGTAGCTAGCTTTAGCTTGGTAGCTAGCTTTAGCTTGGTATCTAGCTTTAGCTTGGTAGCTAGCTTTAGCTTGGTATCTAGCTTTAGCTTGGTATCTAGCTTTAGCTTGGTAGCTAGCTTTAGCTTGGTATCTAGCTTTAGCTTGGTATCTAGCTTTAGTTTGGTATCTAGCTAGCACCAATACAACCATCCTGAAAACAATGACCAGTAGAAACTGCAGTCATTTTCATTATTTTTAGCATTATTCTTGTGAGTAAGTATTAGCTAGGTAGCCACTTGTTTTTCGCTTTTTGAAATTGAACTTCAGTTCATGAAAATAAATAGCTAGCCAGCTACTTAACCTTGTTGCCCAAAGCTAACGTTGTAAGCAGCCAGCTAGCTTCATCTGGCTAGTGTCGCTCGATCGGACCTGGTGATGTGTTGTAAAGCTAGCCACAATAAGGATTAGGCACAATAGAGGAATTTGTGGTTTGCCTTCAAAATAAAAGTACCCCTTTGAAAGTGATGCAGAAGGTTACAATTGGTGGAATCATGCCAAATGTAAACTAGATAATGTTAAACAAGGTTGGAATGTGAAGCAATGAAATGGGGTGTCAGTCTACTCGGTGACACCCACAGAACACAACTGTGAAGAGTTTACACAAATATTAGCATTGTAGTTCTTATCGCGGGACTGTGACTGTGTGAAATCCCCTCCCCAGTCAGCCTGTTGTGTGTATTGACATTTTATATTGCCATGTACAGCTTTACCTAAGGATTGGGGATCAATGAAATGGGGTATCAGTCTACTTAATACCTAATATATTTTTCCCAACATCCTCCTCAGAGTTATCAGACTACAAAACATCCACGCAGTATTGTTTTTCCTCTGGAATTGTGTTCAATACACAGAGTAGGTTGACAATAAATGTGGCTCAATTCACAGTTGTTTCAGAGTCGCGCAATAAGAGCTACGACTCTAATGTTCTCTGGGTGTCACTGAGTAGACTGATACCCCATGTCATTGATCCACAATCCATAGGTAAGGCTGTACAGTGAAATAAGTATGCCCCCAATGCAACTATAAAGTCTAATACATCCAGTGTGATTTAAACAGATTTTTGTCAAATTAACAAATTATTCCAACCTCATTTAGGATGATCTATTAAATTATGGCATAATTCTACTATTTGTATTCATTTGCATCACTGTCAATGAAATACTTTTATTTTGAAGGCTAACAGCAAAGTCCACTATTGTGGCTAATTCTTATTGTGGTTAGCTTCACATAGATGGGTCCGACCATTAATCAAATAAAACAGTTTTATAGATTAGGGTTATTTTAGATGATGACACCTAGCTATATAGTTAGCTAACTAACTGTAGCTACTGAAACAGATGTCGTTTTACTATGTTTTTGGGGAAGAACATTGTTTGCATCCATGAGCTAGCTAGCTTTTTTTATGACCAGCACTGTAGGTGCGCGAGACAACTTTACCAGCATCATAGCATACGTATCGATGAATCGTTGTGACATATGAAATACGAGTGATAGTGTAATCAATGTGTAATAACTAGGTAAAAAATGTATGAACGAATGATATTATTATGTGACGTGCAGTCATATTCAGGTCCTGATTGGTCAACAAGCTTATTTGACACATCTAATAGTGTTATCTGACACGCAAAGACCCAAATGGCGTTCCGTAGCATGAGAAATCCTGGTTGAGAATGAAACGACGAAACAACAAAATAGCACAGCAAGTAAGTGAAATAAATAGGTTTGATTATGTTTTACTGGTAATGAGGACATAGGTAAATGCCAACAAAATTACTTGTTGGTCAGTGTGGTATGTGTGTGTGTAACCTTTATTTAACTAGGCAAGTCAGTCAAGAACAAATTCTTATTTACAATGACGGCCTACACCCGGCCAAACCTGGACGACACTGGGCCAATTGTGTGCCGCCCTCTGGGACTCCCAATCACGGCCGGATGTGATACAGCCTGGATTCGAACCAGGGACTGTAGTGACGCCTCTTGCACTGAGATGCAGTGCCTTAGACCGCTGCATCTTTGTGTGTGTGTTAACTGTTTAATTGTGCTAGAATGCTTAAAAGGCCGCTAAAATTTTAAATATCGGTTTCGTTTCTTTTGGCAAGGAAAATATCAGATATCGGTATCGGCCAAAAATGTCATATCGGTGCATCACTACGACAAATACATTATTCTATTATTTGTAATTGTCCTGTGTTTCTATTCTGCAAACGATTCACCTTTTAGTGAATTAAACTGCTATATATGGCAGTGTTTTCACTATATTCATTTAAAAGTCTTGACAGAAATATTTGTATGCTGCAAAATCGTTTCCGCCACTCCAAAATATATGATAATTATTAAAATTAAAATGTTTTACAAATATTTCTGCCAATGAAGGCCATTTTCTTCTTCCCCGGGGTCAGATGAACTCTTGGATACCATGTTTATGTCTCTGCGTGCAGTTTAAAGGAAGCTGCTAACCAGCGTTAGCGCAATGAAACTTCCCTCAAAACTGTGGCAGAAACATAAACATGGGATCCAAGAGTTCATCTGACTCTGGGGAAGTAGATTGTCCAAGATCTCACACTTTCCCTTTAAGATCAGAGTGAGACGTTACAATGTATATTTGAACAGTGGTAGGAATGAGAGCCATAAGGGCACTTTCCCTTTAAGATCAGAGTGAGACGTTACAATGTATATTTGAACAGTGGTAGGAATGAGAGCCATAAGGGCACTTTCCCTTTAAGATCAGTGTCACGATCGTCGTAACTTTGTATAGAGGACCAAGGCGCAGCGTGATAGAAAGACATCTTCTTTTTATTTTGAAGACGAACAAACGAACAAAAACAACAAACAGATGACCGTGAAGCCATTCAAACAAATAGTGCTGACACTAAACACTACACATAGACAATTACCCACAATAGCCTAATGCCTATGGCTGCCTTAAATATGGCTCCCAATCAGAGACAATGAATGACAGCTGTCTCTGATTGAGAAACATTCAGGCAACCATAGACATACCTAGACACCTACACTCAACACAAACCCGTACACTCTACCCAAAACCCCCTATACCATACAACCACCCAAGACGAGACAAATACACAAACATCCCCCCTGTCACACCCTGACCTAACCAAAATATTACAGAAAATAAAGATAACTAAGGCCAGGGCGTGACAATCAGAGTGAGACGTTACAATGTGTATTTCGTTCAAATATTTTTATTGAACACACACAAGAATGGTGTATAGGTATAAAAGACAGGTATACAATTCTTATCTAAACATAAAAGAGCAGACAGAAACAACAAGACCCAGAGTTCTGGGTACAAAACAAATATTACAAAACAAGACATACAGAACCAGGACAGGTAGAAAGAAAGAGGGTAGGTGTCACCCCCCACTTATCCCTCCCCCACTTCTTCCCCCCCTTTATCCCTTCCCCTTATTCCCCTCCCGACTGCTCGGGTGGCGGTGCCAGCACATGCTGCCCAAAGGTGGATTAAAATATTACAATTGAGAGTGCGTTAAAAAGTACAAATTCACAGCGCCGAATGGTCCAAGTAAGAGAGGAAAGGCTGCCAGATTTGATCAAATGTTGATAATTTATTGTTCAGAATATATCTAATTCTTTCTAAGTGTACAGTGTTTGCCAATTCGCTGAGACATAATTTGGTAGTGGGCGCTTCCCTCTTTTTCCAAAACAACAAGATTCGTTTTTTTGCCGAAATGAGACTGTAAGAGATGAGTTGTTTTTGAGGGTTGGTTAATCCGTTTAGGGAATCAGACACTCCCAGGATTATCAGAAGCGGGTCTGGGTCAATTGAAGTCTCCAGAACTTCAGAGAGGATCCTAAAAATTCCACACCAGTAACCATACAAGCTAGAGCATAGGGCAAAGCAGTGGAGTAGTGTACCCTGTGCAGCCTGACATTTATCACACATAGGGGATGTATCAGGAAATATCCTATGCAGTTTGGTTTTGGAATAGTGTAATCTGTGTAATACCTTGAATTGTATGAGACGATGTCTGGAGTTAATGGAGCAGGTGTGGATATACTCCAAGCTATCTTCCCAGTCTGCCACCGAAATGTCAGTCCCTAGTTCTTCCTCCCATTGTGCTTAATGGCATCTGTAGAAGGTGTGCTAACAGATTGAAAAGCATCATATAAACGAGATATCAGTTTGTCTGAGATGGGGGATGTTTTTATGCATCCGTCAAACATGGAAGGCTTAGCGTTCCCAAATGTCGGGAGGTGTTTTCTAACATAGTCTCTGATCTGTAGGTATCTGAAAAAGTTACTTCTGGGAAGATTATACGTTTCCCTCAGCAACTCAAGGGAGGCAAAGGTCCCTTCTATATATAAATCCCCTATGGTACTTATCCCCAACTCTCCCCATTGCTCAAAGGTGTTATCAAGGTTAGAGGGGGCAAAGGAGGGGTTCCTGGCAACAGGGAGCATGAATGACATTGGTCTAAGCTCAAAGTGGGTTTTAATTTGCTTCCAGAATCGGACTGTGCTATGTATAATAGGATTGTTACGATAAAGTGACCTCTCCAGATTGACAGGCGACAAAATCACAGCACCAATAGAGAAGGGGTGACACTCCTCCCGCTCCATACTAAGCCAGCTGGGTGACGGACGTGCGTCATCCAGCAAAAACGTAACAGCGCGGAGGTTAGCTGCCCAGTAATAAAATATAAAATTTGGGAGACAATCCTCCTTCCATTTTGGATTTGCAGAGGTGTTTTTTACCTATCCTGTGTGTTTTATAATCCCAGATGAAAGGATTGATAATTGAGTCCAGTTGTTTATGAACGGATTTAGGTATGAATACTGGGATGTTCTGGTATAGGTAGAGCAGTTGTGGGAGGAAGACCATTTTAATGGCATT